>NC_086446.1:769558246-769657956 GCF_028390025.1 Pseudophryne corroboree
CAAATATTCCCCCACAGTGCCAGGTATATGCCCCCAGTGCCAGATATTCCCCCACAGTGCCAAGTATATGCCCCCAGTGCCAGATATTCCCCCACAGTGCCAGGTATATGCCCCCAGTGCCAGATCTTCCCCCACAGTGCCAGGTATATGCCCCCAGTGCCAGGTATATGCCCCCAGTGCCAGATCTACCCCCACAGTGCCAGGTATATGCCCCCAGTGCCAGATCTACCCCCACATTGCCAGGTATATGCCCCCAGTGCCAGGTATATGCCCCCAGTGCCAGATCTTCCCCCACAGTGCCAGGTATATGCCCCCAGTGCCAGGTATATGCGCCCAGTGCCTGCTCTGCTCTCCTCTCCCCCCCCCCCCCGCACCTTTGTGTTGGAGGGACAATGAGCGCATAGCGCGTCTCTCCTGTGTCCCTCCTGGCTTTCCCCCGGCAAGTCTAATAAAGGAAGTGCCGGTTCGTGAGCCAATCAGAGCTCACGAACGGCACTTAGACCGGCCGGGGGAGAGCCAGGAGGGACACAGGAGAGACGCGCTATGCGCTCCGTGTCCCTCCAAGTCCTTACAGCAGGGAGGGAGACCGCAGATTGACGTGCGGGACGCTCGTCCGCATGTCAATCTGTGCAAAGTCAGTGGCGCCCCCGCAGCCCCTCGCCCCCAAGCCACCGCGAGGACTGCGGGGGCAGTAGTTACGCCACTGATCTTATGGCTTCCTAACCTTCACCTTCCCGTAGATTTTCTTTTTTCTGTTTTTTTTTTCATTAAAGCGGTTTGCATGTGACTAAAAGACTTCATTCATCTTTTCATTGCTTATGGTTATGATATGTGTTGTTCGAATACAGTAGGTTGTTTTTTGCTTAGATGTTAAGCAATATTGACATTGCGTATAGTTATACAAGCTTTGTTGCTTTTTGGTTTGGATTATTGGGCAACAATTCAATGTATATTGTATGTCCTATTTTTATGAGTTTTACCATATTTATGTAATGTATGTTGCAATTTTTCTTAATAAAAGATAGCAGTATATACATGTGGGCATTATACGCAGGTGCAGCAGTATATACATGTGGGTATTATACACAGGTGCAGCAGTATATACATGTGGACATTATACGCAGGTACAGCAGTATATACATGTTGGGCATTATCCACAGGTGCAGCAGTATATACATGTGGGCATTATACACAGGTGCAGCAGTATATACATGTGATTATTATACACAGGTGCAGCAGTATATACATGTGGGTATTATACACAGGTGCAGCAGTATATACATGTGGGCATTATACACAAGTGCAGCAGTATATACAAGTGGTCATTATACACAGGTGCAGCAGTATATACATGTGGGCATTATACACAGGTGCAGCAGTATATACATGTGGACATTATACGCAGGTACAGCAATATATACATGTGGACATTATCCACAGGTGCAGCAGTATATACATGTGGGCATTATACACAGGTGCAGCAGTATATACATGTGGGCATTATACACAGGTGCAGCAGTATATACATGTGGGCATTATACACAGGTGCAGCAGTATATACATGTGGGTATTATACACAGGTGCAGCAGTATATACATCTGGGCATTATACACAAGTGCAGCAGTATATACATGTGGGCATTATACACAGGTGCAGCAGTATATACATGTGATTATTATACACAGGTGCAGCAGTATATACATGTGGGTATTATACACAGGTGCAGCAGTATATACATGTGGGCATTATACACAAGTTCAGCAGTATATACATGTGGGCATTATACACAGGTGCAGCAGTATATACATGTGGACATTATACACAGTGCAGCAGTATATACATGTGGGTATTATACACAGGTGCAGCAGTATATACATCTGGGCATTATACACAAGTGCAGCAGTATATACATGTGGGCATTATACACAGGTGCAGCAGTATATACATGTGGACATTATACACAGGTGCAGCAGTATATACATGTGGGCATTATACACAGGTGCAGCAGTATATACATGTGGACATTATACACAGGTGCAGCAGTATATACTGCTGGATATTTGGTGAGTTTTTATCAGAGATATGCAGAACAGACAGGCAGGGAGAGGCACTGCCTCACGTGCCATACATTTTTTACTTCAGAGTTTTAACTATAAAAATGATTAGAATAATAGAAAGAAGAAATTTGTAATGTATTGTGTGTATTTTTCATATACCTTATATAGACAGAACTCTGGCGTATACGTTAGAATGACAGGAAAGGCTCTGCCTCACCTCATGGCACGTCACTGATATTGTACAGTAAGTGCTGGATTTCAGCCTGCATGATGCATATCACAGCGCCACCCAGTGGCTGCATGACTATACATAGGACTCTTGTTTGTCATTAAAGTTTGATTTAAATATCTCTAAGAAACAAAGTAATGAGTAATGTATTATATAAAAGCTGCAACACTTTACAATACAGGCATCAATTGCACTAATATAATCCGCAGGTGGGAGTACTCCTCCATGTGTCATGTCTGGGTACATTCCCTGGCCACCGTACTGTTTCAGACCTGCTATTATAACCATGTTTCCCTTTCCAGTTCTGTTTCTCCTTCTGCCTAGGTGCTGCTATGTACCATTGCCTTGTCGGTTCCCTCCTCCAATACCCTGCAGTGCTCTTGTGGGAGGAGATTTTACCTGGTTACCTGTGGGTTGTTAAGCCTAGCAGCTCACCTGAGAAACCAGGAGCCTGCCTGGTCTCTGAGAAATCCCTGCTCCTAACTCTGCACCTTGCACTCTGTGGTGTCTCTCACCGCACCTTGCACCTCCACTCCCTCTCTGCTGTGCTTTTATTTTCCCCGGGACCATGTGCCGGTTTTAAGTTGCGTTGTTTTGTGTGTGTTGTGCAGCTGTCTGTGCTGCTGTGAGGTTACACAATGCATGCGAGGAGAACGGATAAAAAGAGAAGTCGGGGCTGAAAGAACATAAGCTTCCTGTTTGAGAGAGACAGAGAGAGAGAAAGAGACTGACTGAGACAGAGACCTCTGATCTGTACCTAGACTGCTTAGAGTGTTGTGATGAAGCCAGGAGGAGATACTGTGACAGGTTAGCAGTGTGAGTGACAGAAGAGAGAGGTCTATAGCTAAGGGTTCTATTTAGGAGCGCTGAATGCATGAGAGCGTTGGCAGGGAAGGCAAGAGACAACAGAAAGAGGAAGGAACCGAGAGGCAAGGTACTTATTCTGCTGAGTGCCACACTGCGTCTGAGGAGACTGAAGATCGGACTGGAAGACTACAAGGATGGTGAGGTGAGGAAAGCTACTTTCACGTTATATGACTGGACAGTAAACGTCAGCTCTTCTGCGTCTCATTTACTCCTGTCTATCCCCTGAGTCTTCTGCCACTCACTCCCTGACCGTACAAGAGGGGCAGATGTACCAAACCTTGGAGAGAGATAAAGTGGATGGTGATAAAGTAACAGCGCTCCCAACTGTCACTTTTCAAACACAGCCTGTAACATGGCAGTTATGAGCTGATTGGCTGGTACCTGACCTCCGTACACTTTATCTCTCTTCAAGGCTTAGTAAATAGACCACATAATCTCTCTCTACTTTATCACTCTCGAAGACTTAGTACATAGGGCCCTCCTGGTGTAGTCCACTCTACATTCCATTCTGCCATTTCCTGTCGCAATCACTTTATCTTCTCCAGTCAAGTCCCAGTGCCAGACATGTGCCCCTATGTATGACTTGGTTTCTCTGCTCCATCTCTCTGCCTCCAGGCCAATCATGTCCTCATCTCTGAGCATCCCCAAGTCATGCTTCTGTGTCTCTGCTCCTGAGATATGCCTCAGTCTATGACCACTAGTCATGCCTGTGACTATCTGTCTGGCCTCAGTGCCTCAGATTCATACCTCATTGTCTTTGCCTCTCTACCAACCAGTTCTTTCTCCGTCTTTGTGCCGTCTCTACATCTGTGCCTCTCTCTGGGTTGTGTCCTGGTATCTCTGCCCTCTAATTATGCTCAGGTATCTCGGCGTTCGAGTAAAGCTCTTGTCCCTCTTTCAGAGTCTGTCTCTCTGCACCTGTATTGTGCCTTCCTCCTCGGTCTGTCTCCCTTGATGTTCGGGCCGCAGCCCTCCGGTGGCCTGTGACCTCCCTTATTGTATCCCACTCAAGGGTTTTGTTGTCTTTGCTTCTTTTGGTGATGGTGACCTCATACTCTTCGACTACTTGGTCCTTATGTCCTAGCCACCTTTGGTCCATGTGCTCTATACCTCCTTTCAGTCCCAATACCTTGCTGATCCGATCTGTATAGCTTGTTCTTCCTTTTGCTCCCTCTCTGTCCTATGCATCATCTCCTTTATTTATGTTTCTATTTTCCTTACCTGTATAAGTCCCCGCTGATCACATTAATGATCATAAACTTTGCAATACAACATTGGGTACGTTTGAGGGGCTTAGTATATTTTTGGCTAAAATTATGCTAAGCACCTCAGACTTTCTCTATTTTATAATGCAGAGTTCTAATTAGCAGTATTTAGAGTGTGCACCTGCATTTTCTCTTTTTTTCTGTTTGGAACTACAAGTCTTAGCATGGTAGCACATCTCTATAATGTTTAGAATAAGGGTGTGCAGACCAAGAATCCCTCTCCCCCCTGCCCCATATACTTTATAAGTCCATGCAACCTCTCTCATTCTAGGTACCTGCAATCTGTTCCTACAGTATGTAGGTCCCCTGTGACCACCCCCTCATAGATGCAACCTGTACAGTACTTCCTTACTTTGTCCTTTTATAGTGTCCCTCTGTGCCGTTTGCATTTCGGTCACTATAGTCTGCCCCTCGTGTTTACCCTACATGGTCCTGTACCCAATTAGTTTATTTGTCCTGTTGCCCATTCTGTCCTTTTATCTGACCCTCTACTGTATCCATCCATCTATTATACAGATGGGTCCATGTTTATCTTGACCTTTAATAGGATTAACTGAGACTGGTCAATCGGACTTAATCCCCTGCTGTATTGTTCTCTGTATTGTATTGCAGCTGAGAACAATAGATGAATTGTTTATGTTAATAAACCATGGTGTGCCTAGGTGCAGCAAGCTAGCCAAGATAACCGTGGACCCATCTGTATCTCCATGCAGTCAGTCTCACCTGTACTAGTTGGTCCTCTGTCCTGTTTGTAAATAAGCCGGGAAACAGTGACACCAAAGCTGCCAGTATCAAACAGCAGCAAATACTGTACATCCAGTGCATTGGCAACAGGGCCGTCTTTTCGTATAGTCTCAATGGGCTCTTGCCCAAGGGCCCCAGGAGTATAAGGGCCCTAGTCTGATAGCTGAGGGCCCCCTCTTTCCAGGGGTACCAGATTTTTGAAAATTGGCCCTGGGGAACTAGAGATATCCGACTTCAAAGCAGTGGTCCCCATCCAAGCCTGTTAATTGTTCTTCCCAGCCAGATATCTCAGGTTCTGTCTGACATTGTTTTTCTGAGGGTATTCTCCAAAAGCTGTGACTCTCCCCTTTTGGTGGACACTGGCAGCTTGTCTGTACTATGCCCAGAACCAGAGATATCAGCCTTCAAGCAGCTGGTCCCTGCTGCAGCTCCACACGCCTGGTTTGCAGTTTTATATTTTCATCGGTTGATTGCTCTGGCTCCTGAACTCTGATCCCCAAGTCCCCAGCACCTCCTGAAAGGTGTCCCCAGTATCTCCTGAAAGGTGTCCCCAGTACCTCCTGACAGGTGGGACTCTCTAGTTTTTTTAATCCCATTAAAGCTAAGAAATCTATTTCCAGGAACCGGCGATATCTGCAGTAAAGCAAGCTGCCTCCCACCAGAAAATGAATATTAATCCCACTCCATTATCGACCCCTCCCCTACGTTTTGAACACCCCCCCCCCCCCCCACCACCCTGGAAGTCATGTACCAGGGGCCCCATCTGTGCAGTAAAGGAGTAATTTGCAGAAATGATCTCTCCAGGTCCTACACGCTGAGCGAAAGATAGAACCCCCCTACCCCCCGCGGGACATCAAAGCTGCCGCTGACAGCACCCCCCACCCCTACTGCTGGAGGATGGGTAGGGGCAGAGGCGTCACCGGGTGTGGTGACACCCGGTGCGCGCCCCTGATCTTCTGCCGCGATCGTAGGGGGCGTGGCTTCACGGGGATCCCGGAATCGTCACTCTGGGGGCGTGCCCAGCATCTCCGGAGATGCTGGGCTTCCCCCAGAGCCAGTCTCGGTCCGCTGTCGGCTCCTTTTCTGTGACAGGAGCCGGGTGCTGTAGGAGACTTTCACACTGCAGCACCTGGTTCCTGTCAGTGCGGAGGAGCTGACATTTGGTGTCACCCTCCTCCAGGCGTCACACCCGGGTGCGGGCCGCACCCCCCGCACCCGCCTTGTGACGCCATTGGGTGGGGGCCCCAGTGCATTGCTGTGCCCAGGAGCCTACACTGCTGTTAAGACGGCTCTGATTGGCAAGACCCTTGTACACAACATCAGCCAACACCAACATGACCCTACAAATGCTCAGTTACTACTGCAGTCACGTGGGATGAAGGAATTAATGGTTTTAAATCATCACTTTCATCAATTAATTAATTTGGCGGAGGCAACTGAAATGAAGTGGGCAATTCGGGAGCAGGGCAGTAAATCTGAAGTCTCTTTTTCTGTTGTGATCTACTCTACTCTTTGCTCCATGGAGTCCTATTCGCAGGGCAGTAGAGAGCCTGGCTGGGCCCAGGTGCTTTTCAGGGGGCGTGGTCTAATCACAGGAGGCGTGGTCATGCAACCTAAGAAAAAAAGACTGTAATTTTTTTTTATTTTAAGCTCCTCCATGACCACAACGCAACACAGCAGCATGTGCTGGGCTGAGAAGAAGATCTGTAGCTGCTGCCAAGTAAGGGGGAGGGGGCCCAGGCCCCCCGCTGGGCCCTCACTTGGCCCCTCCATCAGACCTGGGCCCGGGTCATTTGTACCCTCCCCCCCCCCCCCCTCTCTCGGCACCACTGCCTATTCGTATACCGCTGTAAGGCCTCATATATGGACGGCGCTAAATAGTCAGTCCAGCGAACAACAGACATGTCCTGTTTCTCAGACCCAGATGTACTCAACCCGCAACTCTCCAGCTGGTATGGAACTACAAGCCCCAGCATTGCCTGAGACTCTTAGTTCCACAATAGCTAGAGAACAACATGTAGCCGACGACATGTCTGGGGGAGATTCACAGAACATCATGTTTGTCACACAGAATGGAAGACCTTACCTATGTAAGCTGTGGGAGATATTGTATAAGAGCTGAGAGAAACTGATAGACTAGTCAGGCTCGTGCTAAAACAGCATCTTGCAAAGGAAAATCATTTTAGTCTGCGATTAGTAACAGCGCTGCGCCTGCGTCTCTGCTGGAGGTGAAAGTGACGCCGTCCTGTCTCCGGTGGTGTAGCTGCGGCTCTTCCTGTTTCTCATCGCTGAGTTGGTGCATTTTGTTCTTCTTATGGTGATTTACATTTTTTATTTTATTAACAGTTTCTTATATAGCGCAGCATATTCCGTTGCGCTTTACAATTAGAACAACAGTAATAGAACAAAACTGGGTAAATTTACATGAAGCAACGTTGCACACGTAGTCAGGACTGTACTTAGAAGGGACACCGTGCAGGGTCACTGGGTGCGTGACAGTCACCTTTTTAGTATAAACAAAACATTAATGCAGAATATGGGCCTGACGCAGAGGTGTACCCTGCTGCGTCCGCTCTTACATCTGTTGCCGGAGTCACAGTCACGATACATGCTAGTTTCAGCCTTTCCCTGGTGTAATGGCATGCGCCAGAATGTGCATACCTCCCAGCTGTCCCTATTTCATTTCCGCAATGCCACACCCTCCGACCTGAGGTCACCCCCCTTTTTGGACACGCATGCCGTAGCCCCCCATTCGGCTCATCATAAGTTGGGTGGCATTAACGTGCAAGCCCTGAGAAGTCCGCTTCCTGCGTTTCTGCACGCAGTAGCACCTCCAGTGGTTCTAGACATGTCACCATCGGCGCACCATCTTGTTCACCATCAACCCTTGGACCTGCCTATGGCAGATGCAGTGTCTCCGTCTGAACGTGGCCTCTGGGAAAGGGGCTCTGAGTTTGAGTATGTCGCTGCTTGAAGTGTTTGGCTCTCTACACTCCCATTATGCACCCACTTGGCATTTTTATTGATGCTCCCTTAAGGACACTTACCAGACACTGCCCAGGAATGCCCATCTCTTTTCTCTTCACCATTTATGATACCAGCGGGCTTCATAAGCAACAGCGCCTTTTTGCGTGCACTCAGGGTAGCGCATGTGCCGTAGGGGTTTTTAGAATAATTTGCACGTGCGCAGTAGCAAATAATCACTCAATCAGGCCCAATAAGTCCCCTGAGCTGTAGGGTCCACCAACTCCATTAGGTTTCTGGAAAATGTGCGGTGCTCCTGCAGGCAGCGCGTTATAGATGCACAGTGATCTGCCTGTAGGCCCAAAAATGAGTTTTCACCACTTTATTAAATATACAGTATAATATCATCTTTTCGCCTTTATTGTCCTGCTCTCTGTAATGAAATTAGCCTAAATAAGGCAGAAATCCAAGTGGCATACCACCCAACATTTACAAGGGGGCACTATCAGCCATCTAGTCCTCCACTACAAATACCAAAGACGTGGCACCCATCAGTGTGGCTTACCAACAAACTGCCCGGAATCGGGACGTAAGTCCTGATCTGTAGGACACTGTCTTCATTTCAGGACAGTCCCTTCAAATAGGGGCGGTTCTGTCAAATCGATACAGTTGGGAGGTACGCAGTGGGGCACTGTGATATGTTTTTGAGGTTCCTCGATGATCTTTATTCTGTACGTCTTATTTGGAACCTCCACTTTTTGGGGTACTAGAAAATGCCTATTGACATCTGAGTCTGAGCTAGAAATGCTTCGCTAAATTGCAGGAGATAAATTAGAATTTCGTGCCAGAACGTTGCTCCAGTGTCTCCGTCTCACTCACACTGTTATATCTACAGGTGGTTTCATAGGGACATAACCGGGTTGGAGGCTGAGGCTCGGCTGAAGGCGAGAGGAGTCCATGGAAGTTTTCTTGTACGTCCGAGCAGGAAGAGACCAGAAGACTTTTCATTGTCCGTCAGGTTAGTCCCCCACAATGTTATTGATTGCTACATGGCTTCTGTGTTGCAGGTGACCAACTCACAAGGTCCAGTATTAAATAAAGCGTAAATCTGGCAAAAATAGGAACAAGTGACCAATGAACATTTTGCATATTTGGTTCCTAATGTTCTAATTTTGCAATGCTTATTTTTCTTCTAGTTCTAGCATGGGAACGCGTTTCATGTAATTGGAGGGGAAGTGTGCTTTTCACAATCAGTGCATGTTCTAGATTTCCTGTCCATGTTGTAATGACCCTTTTTATTATCCATCTCTAACATCTTGTTAATCTATGTCTTGAGTGTGAGCAAGATCAGCTGTAGCCAATCAGATGATCTCAGAAGAGTCTTTATGAAGATTGAGTGTGCTGATCTTGTGGGAGGCAGTGATAGGTACTTGGTGGGAGTGTTAGGGTTAGGCTGTGGAAGAGGATGGTTAGGCTTAGGCATCGGGGATGGGGGGTGTCTTGGAGGTGTAGGGTTAGGCACTAGGGGGTAGGGTCAGGATCATGGTTAAAACATTTTTTTTATTTTTTTTATACCTTTTGACCCTGAGGACCTATTGACCATCTGGGGCAAAATGTACTAAAGTTCAATTTTGGTGATTCAAGGGAATTGGGATTCGGTTTCAATTCGATTTCCATTCGATTTGGGTTGTACAGATTTACTAAAGCCCAAATCGAATATCAAATTGATTCTATTGGCAGATGCAATTCATATCCCAAAAGAAATAACATTTCTAAAAAACAATGTTTTCCCATAGAACAACATGAAATCCCCTCATTTACTAAGGTTTGATTTGAAATGAACCTCCAAATCGAGCCTCAAATCTTCAAATGTTTAGAATGATCCTAGACATTCAATTGTGGCTTCTAACCCCATTCTAAATATAGGAAAATGATAGTGATGACTTTTAAAGTACCCAAAAACACATAGGGCACTGTGAAAGCAAAAGTGGATGCCCAAGACAATGGTATGTTGTGCACCTACCTATATCATGCAAAACACCACCTGACTGAAAAAACTCTGATAAAACATTCTGACTACTGTCAGCAGCTTCATGAGTTCAGTAGAGCACAAATTTAGACTTTTAGGCAAAAAAAATGATATATATATATAAGATAGCACCAGAGCACAATATTTGCAAATTTACAGTAAATTATGAAGAAATTAGCCAAAAAAAAGGCGTGAAGTGCCTATCCAGATTCTGGCCATGATGCTTACATCCTCACCAACTCATCCCTGTCTATCTAAAATCTTATTGGACAAATTGCAGAGGGATGGTTGTTGTGTAAGATAGCAGTATGTGTTACATTTTTAAAAATGTTTAGAGGCACATATAGCCACCCAATCCTTAGCAGAATGCATCTTTGTTTGATTCCAATAATATTTTTTACAAATTGTATGTTTTTTAATCAATATTTGCAAAATTTGTCTTTTTGCTCAACTGCCGTCTATTGCATAATCCCGCAAAAATGTATAAAATTAATAAAAAATAAAATATATTTTCATGTATAAAACGATGTAATGAGTGTGTTTCCCCTTTAATTAGTGAGCACGTGATACATTTGGACCAATAGGAAGCAATGAGGGTGTTGTATTTGATTTTACAGTCTATTTGGCTTGGGATTTCAATGGGGATTTGAGGTTCGATTTAGGAAGGGATTTTATAGATTCAATTCTAAAACCCTTCTAAACATGAGTCAACATCAAATTCGATTTTAAAATCTAATGCAAGTAAATAGTAAATAAGGCAATTTCCAAAAAGTTTACAAACACGAAAAGGAATCGATTTTAATCGATTTGGAAGATTCCTAAAGCCCCTTCCAAAATTGAATTTTAGTAAATATACCTCCTGGTGTTGACCTATTGACTGTATATCTGTATACTGTTGATCTTTTAATCCACACCCAGACGCCTGTATTTGGAATCATATGCATTGCAGGATGTGTGCAGATCTGTGCCAGAAGTACTTCATGCATATGTTGGTGGGCGTGCAATGTGAGTATCAGTGGACATGTGATGGGAGTGTCAGTGGGCATGTGATGGGAGTGTCAGTGGACATGTGATGGGAGTGTCAGTGGGCGTGTGATGGAAGGGAGTGTCAGTGGGAATGTGATGGGAGTGTCAGTGGGCGTGTGAAGGGAGGGAGTGTCAGTGGGCATGTGATGGGAGTGTCAGTGGGTGTGATATGTGAGTGTCAGTGGGCATGTGATGGGAGGGAGTGTCAGTGGGCATGTGATGGGAGTGTCAGTGGGCGTGTGATGGGAGGGAGTGTCAGTGGGCATGTTATGGGAGTGTCAGTGGGCATGTTATGGGAGTGTCAGTGGGCATGTGATGGGAGTGTCAGTGGGCATGTTATGGTAGTGTCAGTGGGCATGTGATGGGAGTGTCAGTGGGCGTGTGATGGGAGTGTCAGTGGGCGTGTGATGGGAGGGAGTGTCAGTGGGCATGTGATGGGAGTGTCAGTGGGCGTGTGATGGGAGGGAGTGAAGGTTGGCATGTGATGGGAGTGTCAGTGGGCGTGTGATGGGAGGGAGTGTCAGTGGGCATGTGATGGGAGTGTCAGTGGGCGTGTGATGGGAGGGAGTGTCAGTGGGCATGTGATGGGAGTGTCAGTGGGCGTGTTACGGAGTATCAATTTAAGCAGCTGCGTTCCCAGACACACAGCCGCAGGCATAGGAGACCATAGTCAGATGGAGACACTGCACCTGCCATAGGAAAGGAACAGTTTTCGATGGTGGCATATAAGGAAGTGCCAATCGGTATTACAGTGTGCACGGACGCTAAAAGTGGATATCTCAGTCTTTGCACATTCGACGCATGGATGTACAGATGTGTCCTCATACATCTTGCCTCAATATGCCATGTAGCAGGAGATGTCTGGCGTGAGTCAGCCGGCAGCTCTGCTAACATCAGCATCTTTTTTTTCATTATTTCTTATTTGCATTGCTATATGACTAGGACACACAAGCAGCCTATGCTGATTAAAATGATATGCAGCATGCCTATATTCTGTGTGTGGCTCCAGCTGTTTCTGCATACAAAATGCTATGTTATAGTGATTTCCAGGAAAACACTGTACTGTAGCGTTTCATATGCAGATACAGCCTTAGTCGTACACAGAATATAGGCATGTCGCAAATCATTTTAATCAGCATAAACTGCTTGTGCATTCTATTCGCACAGCAATACGACGTAGATGCATTTAAATGGAAAAAGTTGCACAAAGATACTCTGCGCTACCGAATCACGCCACGGCATGGCGTGACTAGGAGGGCTATTTAATGTGACTGCAGCAAGGATGTAGGAGGACACATCTGTACACAAGCGAAGGAGTTTGTAAGGCCATTTGCATAAAGTTGCAGAAAGAGTCAGGACCGGGGAGAGCTAGCGTTTCTGATGGTCCCAGTTGATGGCCCTTATCTCCAGCTTGGCTAAGACTGGGCATTTGACCCAGTCAGGACATAAGGGGCATACACAATTAGTAATTTAACAGCCTGCAATAAGAAAATCTTGGCTCCCTCATTGAATTAACGCTTTACAGTATTTTCTCAGTTTTCCCTGCCTCAGAACGGACCACCACTTCTTGTGAAGGCTCACACATGATATCAGTAATTTGGAGAGGAGATGGTGCATGAGCTATATGTACTGCAGTAGTGATAGTGCATGAGCTATATGTACTGCAGTAGCGATGGTGCATGAGCTATATGTACTGAAGTAGTGACAGTGCATGAGCTATATGTACTGCAGTAGTGATGGTGCATGAGCTATATGTACTGCAGTAGTGATGGTGCATGAGTTATATGTACTGCAGTAGTGATGGTGCATGAGCTATATGTACTGAAGTAGTGATGGTGCATGAGCTATATGTACTGCAGTAGCGATGGTGCATGAGCTATATGTACTGCAGTAGCGATGGTGCATGAGCTATATGTACTGAAGTAGTGATGGTGCATGAGCTATATGTACTGCAGTAGCGATGGTGCATGAGCTATATGTACTGCAGTAGTGATAGTGCATGAGCTATATGTACTGCAGTAGTGATGGTGCATGAGCTATATGTACTGCAGTAGCGATGGTGCATGAGCTATATGTACTGAAGTAGTGATGGTGCATGAGCTATATGTACTGCAGTAGCGATGGTGCATGAGTTATATGTACTGCAGTAGTGATAGTGCATGAGCTATATGTACTGCAGTAGCGATGGTGCATGAGTTATATGTACTGCAGTAGTGATGGTGCATGAGCTATATGTACTGCAGTAGTGATGGTGCATGAGCTATATGTACTGCAGTAGTGATTGTGCATGAGTTATATGTACTGCAGTAGTGATAGTGCATGAGCTATATGTACTGCAGTAGTGATGGTGCATGAGCTATATGTACTGCAGTAGTGATGGTGCATGAGCTATATGTACTGCAGTAGTGATGGTGCATGAGTTATATGTACTGCAGTAGTGATGGTGCATGAGCTATATGTACTGCAGTAGTGATGGTGCATGAGCTATATGTACTGCAGTAGTGATGGTGCATGAGCTATATGTACTGCAGTAGTGATGGTGCATGAGTTATATGTACTGCAGTAGTGATGGTGCATGAGCTATATGTACTGCAGTAGTGATGGTGCATGAGCTATATGTACTGCAGTAGTGATGGTGTATGAGTTATATGTGCTGTAACACTGAGGGAACATGAACCGTGGGGGTCATTCCGAGTTGATCACTCGCTAGCTGTTTTTAGCAGTCATGCAAACGCATAGTCGCCGCTCACAGGGGAGTGTATTTTCGCTTTGCAAGTGTGTGAACGCCTGTGCAGCTGTGCTCTGAAAAAAACCCCCATTTTGTACAGTTTCTGAGTAGGTCTGAATTTACTTAGCCCTTGCGATCACTTCAGCCTGTCTGGTCCCGGAATTGATGTCAGACACCCGCCCTGCAAACGCTTGGACATGCCTGCGTTTTTCCAAACACTCCCAGAAAACCATTGCACAGCAACGAACCGCTTTGTACCCGTACGACGCGCCTGCGCAGTGCGGTGCATACGCATGCGCAGTACTGACCTGATCGCTGCGTGCGATCTGATCGGAATGACCCCCTATATGTAGTGTTCATGCTAGGCTGTTTTAGCGACATGCCCTGCCCGATTCTTAAAGGGCAAAATACGCTCCTGCCCCTTTTGCAGCATGCTGCTAAAACAGCCTGCCTGGTGCCCGCTGCCGCTGTGTGAATAGATGGCGTGCGCACGCGCATGGTATCTATTCACATTCAAAGGAGAGCTTAGGGTAAGCCCAGCACCTCCATGAGGGTTTAGGCATGCCCCTACTAGTGACATCGAGGAGGCCGGCTTGCCCCCAGTAGTGACGCCAGCGGTGCCGCTTCCCCTCTTCGGCTGTCCGCACCCCTAAACTATTACGCCAAACGCTTGGGCGCATAAAGTGCGGCTGCAATACCAGCGCCCTGCCCCCAAAAAATCATGGGGGGTGGGGCACTATATATGTACTGTAACAGTGAGGGGGCATGAGCTATATGTACTGTAACAGTGAGAGCGCATGAGCGATATATACTGTAACGGTGCGTGCGTATGAGCTATATGTACTGTAACAGTGAATGCGCATGAGCTATATGTACTGTAACAGTGAGAGTGCATGAGCTATATGTACTGTAACAGTGAGAGTGCATGAGCTATATGTACTGTAACAGTGAGGGGACATGAGCTATATGTACTGTAACAGTGAGAGCGCATGAGCTATATGTACTGTAACAGTGAGGGGACATGAGCTATATGTACTGTAACAGTGAGGGGGCATGAGCTATATGTACTGTAACAGTGAGAGCGCATTAGCTATATGTACTGTAACAGTGAGAGCGCATGAGCTATATGTACTGTAACAGTGAGAGCGCATGAGCTATATGTACTGTAACAGTGAGAGCGCATGAGCTATATGTACTGTAACAGTGAGAGCGCATGAGCTATATGTACTGTAACAGTGAGGGGGCATGAGCTATATGTACTGTAACAGTGAGAGCGCATGAGCTATATGTACTGTAACAGTGAGGGGACATGAGCTATATGTACTGTAACAGTGAGGGGACATGAGCTATATGTACTGTAACAGTGAGGGCGCATGAGCTATATGTACTGTAACAGTAAGAGCGCATGAGCTATATGTACTGTAACAGTGAGGGCGCATGAGCTATATGTACTGTAACAGTGAGAGCGCATGAGCTATATGTACTGTAACAGTGAGGGCACATGAGCTATATGTACTGTAACAGTGAGGGCGCATGAGCTATATGTACTGTAACAGTGAGAGCGCATGAGCTATATGTACTGTAACAGTGAGGGCGCATGAGCTATATGTACTGTAACAGTGAGAGCGCATGAGCTATATGTACTGTAACAGTGAGGGGACATGAGCTATATGTACTGTAACAGTGAGGGCGCATGAGCTATATGTACTGTAACAGTGAGAGCGCATGAGCTATATGTACTGTAACAGTGAGGGCGCATGAGCTATATGTACTGTAACAGTGAGAGCGCATGAGCTATATGAACTGTAACAGTGAGGGGACATGAGCTATATGTACTGTAACAGTGAGGGGACATGAGCTATATGTACTGTAACAGTGAGAGCGCATGAGCTATATGTACTGTAACAGTGAGAGCGCATGAGCTATATGTACTGTAACAGTGAGGGGACGTGAGCTATATGTACTGTAACAGTGAGAGCGCATGAGCTATATGTACTGTAACAGTGAGAGCGCATGAGCTATATGTACTGTAACAGTGAGAACGCATGAGCTATATGTACTGTAACAGTGAGGTCGCATGAGCTATATGTACTGTAACAGTGAGAGCGCATGAGCTATATGTACTGTAACAGTGAGGGGACATGAGCTATATGTACTGTAACAGTGAGGGGGCATGAGCTATATGTACTGTAACAGTGAGAGCGCATTAGCTATATGTACTGTAACAGTGAGGTCGCATGAGCTATATGTACTGTAACAGTGAGAGCGCATGAGCTATATGTACTGTAACAGTGAGAGCGCATGAGCTATATGTACTGTAACAGTGAGAGCGCATGAGCTATATGTACTGTAACAGTGAGGGGACATGAGCTATATGTACTGTAACAGTGAGAGCGCATGAGCTATATGTACTGTAACAGTGAGGGGACATGAGCTATATGTACTGTAACAGTGAGGGGACATGAGCTATATGTACTGTAACAGTGAGGGCGCATGAGCTATATGTACTGTAACAGTAAGAGCGCATGAGCTATATGTACTGTAACAGTGAGGGCGCATGAGCTATATGTACTGTAACAGTGAGAGCGCATGAGCTATATGTACTGTAACAGTGAGGGGACATGAGCTATATGTACTGTAACAGTGAGGGCGCATGAGCTATATGTACTGTAATAGTGAGAGCGCATGAGCTATATGTACTGTAACAGTGAGGGCGCATGAGCTATACGTACTGTAACAGTGAGAGCGCATGAGCTATATGAACTGTAACAGTGAGGGGACATGAGCTATATGTACTGTAACAGTGAGGGGACATGAGCTATATGTACTGTAACAGTGAGAGCGCATGAGCTATATGTACTGTAACAGTGAGAGCGCATGAGCTATATGTACTGTAACAGTGAGAACGCATGAGCTATATGTACTGTAACAGTGAGGTCGCATGAGCTATATGTACTGTAACAGTGAGAGCGCATGAGCTATATGTACTGTAACAGTGAGGGGACATGAGCTATATGTACTGTAACAGTGAGAGCGCATGAGCTATATGTACTGTAACAGTGAGAGCGCATGAGCTATATGTACTGTAACAGTGAGAGCGCATGAGCTATATGTACTGTAACAGTGAGAGCGCATGAGCTATATGTACTGTAACAGTGAGAGCGCATGAGCTATATGTACTGTAACAGTGAGAGCGCATGAGCTATATGTACTGTAACAGTGAGAGCGCATGAGCTATATGTACTGTAACAGTGAGAACGCATGAGCTATATGTACTGTAACAGTGAGGTCGCATGAGCTATATGTACTGTAACAGTGAGAGCGCATGAGCTATATGTACTGTAACAGTGAGGGGACATGAGCTATATGTACTGTAACAGTGAGAGCGCATGAGCTATATGTACTGTAACAGTGAGAGCGCATGAGCTATATGTACTGTAACAGTGAGAGCGCATGAGCTATATGTACTGTAACAGTGAGAGCGCATGAGCTATATGTACTGTAACAGTGAGAGCGCATGAGCTATATGTACTGTAACAGTGAGAGCGCATGAGCTATATGTACTGTAACAGTGAGAGCGCATGAGCTATATGTACTGTAACAGTGAGGGGACATGAGCTATATGTACTGTAACAGTGAGGGGACATGAGCTATATGTACTGTAACAGTGAGAGCGCATGAGCTATATGTACTGTAACAGTGAGAGCGCATGAGCTATATGTACTGTAACAGTGAGAGCGCATGAGCTATATGTACTGTAACAGTTACAGTCCATGAAATCCCATTTATACCCCTCTGTGCTTCTGCCCTTAGATTGGAGGACTCAGTCACACATATCCGAATACAAAACACGGGCGACTACTATGACTTATATGGTGGAGAACAATTTGCTACATTGTCAGAACTGGTGGAATATTACACAGGGCAACATGACACCCTGCAGGACACAGACGGAAACCAGATCCTACTGAAATACCCTCTGAACTGTTCGGACCCCACCAGCGAGCGGTGAGTTGTCTGCAGCACATTTCATCCTTATTACCTCTGGTCAGAGGGCTTTTCCTGGTTCACCCAGACCAGTGTATAAAACAAACATATAATGAGTGTGATTATAATATACTCAGATACGCTATGTGGGAGCCGGCCTGATATCTGTATAGAAGACCTCTGCTGAGAGCACTCAGAACCTTAAACATAGGCAAACGCAGGGGGGTGGGGGTTCCGGTTGCCTGGAAACCCCCCTCCTCTTGGCAAGCGGTTCAAATTATGACAACAATAGAAATGGTATATAATACAATTACTAGAACTGCCGACACATCATGCAGTTTAAGGGACAGAGCAGAGCTGCTGCACATGCCCAGTGGTAGCAGCTTCTGTTAGCAAGTTTTTCTGTGTTAGGTGGATCTGAGTCCTCAATCAGTGCACTGGACCAGAGAGTAGCTACCAGGAAGAATAGACAGGAGCGTTACCATGAGGTGGGAGAATGTGTGCTTAGAAAGTGCAGTACTGGTTCTATTATATTTGTTATTCATTAATTTATATATTTAATATAGTATGTTTAAGTTTTCCTGACCACTTATCTTATTTATATTAATTAAATATTTGAGGCTATTGTAGACCATCTATAGTATTAAATATTAATGCTGTATTCCATACAGTATCCAATGTATAAATAGACCAATATTTACATTAATGTCTAGGGTTGTTACAAGGTTCTTCTGGCGCTCCCCCCAGACTCCCGCACTTGCTCCAGTGTTCCGCAGAGTGGCAGATTGTGGACTGAATTTGGAAACCCCCCATTTAGAAATCCTGCGTTTGCCACTGTTAAATGGTTGATAACAGAGGCCAATACCTTCCACTTTGCGATATAGCTATTCCATTGGACTTTCAGTTGCTGTGGTCTTGGAACTTATACATATATATTTCAGAATGTTACATCTTGTATACTTTAGTGTCCCTTTAATTTGTTCTGTAACATATTTATTTTACACTGTTACACTCACATGAGGGCAGTATCAATGTAATACACGTTTGGCAAGAAAACACTATCTCAGTGGGATCTCTTCTGCTTTAGTAGTGTTTACTGTCCACCCAATACCTTACAATCAATATTAGTTAGGTAGGAGCTGAATTAAGTATTAATTATATTAACGGACAAATTTGGGGAATGTTTCGGTGACCTGTGTAATGTTTGAGCAGACAGGCATACTCTGCAGGTGCTTATCCCAAACCCCTGACCAGTTGATTTGGGATTTTAGTAAACGTAGAAGAACGTCAATTGGAATTTGTGTGTTTAATTGTCTAAAAGATTGTTTTGAATGAAGTGTTGTATGTGAAATAATCAGATTTCAGGGTTTGTCACCAGGTGCCAGTAATGCTGGGTGACAGCTTATTGCCACTTCCACTAGGGGTAACAAAGTTATTCAAAGTCTTCTCAACCAAAATAAACCAATACAGGATTATTTTCTAATAAAATGCAGAAGTATGAAATTATTACAACCAGGCAGCACATGATAAAAGCATGGCTGCTTGGTTGCTGATTTGTTGCATGTTAAATGCATGGTTGCTGATTGGTTGCATTATAAAAGCATGACTGCTTGGTTGCTGACTGGTTGCATGATAAAAGCATGACTGCTTGGTTGCATTATAAAAGCATGGCTGCTTGGTTGCTAGATAAAAGCATGGCTGCCTGGTTGTGTGATAAAAGCATGGCTGCTTGGTTGTGTGATAAAAGCATGGCTGCTTGGTTGCTGATTAGTTGCATGATAAAACCATGGCTGCTTGGTTTCTGATTGGTTGCATGATAAATGCATGGGTGCTGATTGGTTGCATTATAAAAGCATGTCTGCTTGGTTGTTGACTGGTTGCATGATAAAAGCATGGCTGCTTGGGTGCATGATAAAAGCATGGCTGCTTGGTTGCTGATTTGCTGCATGATAAAAGCATGGTTGCTGATTGGTTGTTTTCTAAAAGCATAGCTGATTGGTTGCATGATAAAAGCATGGCTGCTTGGTTGCTGATTGGTTGTGTGATAAAGCATGGCTGTTTGGTTGCTGATTAGTTGCATGATAAAAGCATGGCTGCTTGGTTGCTGATTGGTTGCGTGATAAAAGCATTGCTTCTTGGTTGCATGATAAAAGCATGGCTGCTTGGTTGCTGATTTGTTGAATGATAAAAGCATGGCTGCTTGATTGCTGATTTGTTGAATGATAAAAGCATGGCTGCTTGGTTGCTGATTTGTTGCATGATAAATGCATGGTTGCTGATTGGTAGCATGATAAAAGCATGGCTGCTTGGTTGCTGATTGGTTGTGTGATAAAAGCATGGCTGCTTGGTTGCTGATTGGTTGCATGATAAAAGCATGGCTGATTGGTTGCATGATAAAAGTATGGCTGCCTGGTTGCATGATAAAAGCATGGCTGCTTGGTTGCTGTTTGGTTGCATGATAAAAACATGGCTGCCCGGTTGCATGATAAAAGCATGGCTGCTTGGTTGAATGATAAAAGCATGGCTACTTGGTTGCATGATAAAAGTATGGCTGATTGGTTGCTGTTTGGTTGCATGATAAAAGCAAGGCTGCTTAGTTGCATGATAAAAGCATTGCTGATTGGTTGCGTGATAAAAGCATTGCTTCTTGGTTGCTGATTGGTTGCATGATAAAAGCATGGCTGCTTGGTTGTTCATTTGTTGAATGATAAAAGCATGGCTGCTTGGTTGCTGATTTGTTGAATGATAAAAGCATGGCTGCTTGGTTGCTGATTTGTTGAATGATAAAAGAATGGCTGCTTGGTTGCTCATTTGGTAAATGATAAATGCATGGCTGCTTGGTTGCTGATTTGTTGAATGAGAAAAGCATGGCTGCTTGGTTGCTGATTTGTTGCATTCTAAAAGCATGGCTGCTTGGTTGCGTGATAAAAGCATGGCTGCTGATTGGTTGCATGATAAAAGCATAGCTGCTTGGTTGCATGATATAAGCATGGCTGCTTGGTTGCTCATTTGTTGCATGATAAAAGCATGGCTGCTTGGTTGCTCATTTGTTGAATGATAAAAGCATGGCTGCTTGGTTGCTCATTTGTTGAATGATAAAAGCATGGCTGCTTGGTTGCTCATTTGTTGAATGATAAAAGCATGGCTGCTTGGTTGCTGATTGGTAGCATGATAATAGCATGTCTGCATGATAAAGGGTCACAAATGGCCATTGTTTTAAGTCTGTGTGTGCATCTGAGTCGCACTGCACATGTCACAGAACGAATATGGATGCAGAGAGAGGCAGTTTTGGTGGGCGTTTCTGGGAGGTATTGGGCATGGCTACTCAGATGTGGGTGGGCAACAGGGGGCATGGATACTCAGATGTGGGCATGTCGTGGCCAGCATCTGCGTAAAATAAAAAGATGAAGTTGCAATGGCACTGGTGGCCATGTTCCGACGGACATTCTAAACATACATAGGGTGTGCCGATGGTGTGAGTTTTTATGCAAAATGGTGGATTAGAGATGCTGGGGTGGGCATCTGTGTATGAATTCCATTGGCTGTGACATTAGCATAAATTTGAAGTTTCATTGCACCGGGATTAGCACCTTCTTCTGAATAAGGCCGTATGTCCCCCCAGTAGTAGACCTATAATGGTCCGGAGTCCCTGCAATACCTGCCTATTGTAAGACAAATATGCATACACATTATTTTTTATTTTTAAATTAAGTCCCCAAAATCCTTCCACACTTTTTTAAAATTATACGAAAATCTTATTTTCTACTCTCTTGATCTTCGAAAAGAAAAAAACAAAAACCTAAAAATCCAATACTCTCTGTGAAATACGAGTATATATGATCCAATCAATATTATGCTCTTCTTATAACATCATTCTTGATAAATACGCCTTTGCTGGCCAGAGTCGCCAATAAATCCCATTTATTTCCAGCAATAAGGCTCTTGCTATTGGATAAGTTGACCTTACAGTGTTATGGCCCCCATGCATCTATGAGGTGATTCCCTGATGCCTCAAATCTGTTGGAAACGCCAATCCGCTAACAGGATCCGCAGATCCAGCAATGGGGGTCATTCCGAGTTGATCGCTCGCTAGGAGTTTTTTAGCAGCCGTGCAAACGCTATGTCGCCGCCCACTGGGAGTGTATTTTAGCTTAGCAGAAGTGCGAACGAATGTATCGCAGAGCGGCTACAACGTTTTTTTGTGCAGTTTCAGAGTAGCTCAAAACTTACTCAGCGCTTGCGATCACTTCAGACTGTTCAGTTCCTGTTTCGACGTCACAAACATGCCCTGCGTTCGCCCAGCCACGCCTGTGTTTTTCCTGGCACGTCTGCGTTTTTACGAACACTCCCTGAAAACGGTCAGATGACACCCAGAAACGCCCACTTCATGTCAATCACTCTGCGGTCAGCAGTGCGACTGAAAAGCTTTGCTAGACCCTGTGTGAAACTACATCAACTGTTGTAAGAGTACGTCGCGCGTGCGCATTGCGCCGCATACGCATGCACAGAAGTGCCGTTTGTTTGCCTCATCGCTGCACAGCGAACTAATGCAGCTAGCGATCAACTCGGAATGACCCCCAATGACCGGTGATCCGTCGGGGAATCTGGGAAATTAACCATGTTAAAAATCCCATTTTGCAGATCCTGACCATTTTCGGTTCCGATCGGGGAAACAGGATTTTTAAGAATGGGATCGGGGCATTGCCCCAATAGATCTCAGATGTAAGGGGCCATTCCAGTGCCACTGACCAGCCCAAGCACATTTTCAGCTGTTTCACTCTACCTACAGTATCTAACTATGGTTTTTTTAGACCACGCAAACCCACAATTGGACTTAAAAATTTATCAAAACGAATATCAAAACCACAATGTCGAATCGATAGTTCTCATAACAGACGATTCAACAACGACATGTCCACATTCTCAAAGTGTCGACAGGTGAAATGCCGACATTGGCAGAACTGAGCCGTGGCGAGGGTGGGGAAGGAAATAAGGGGGTCATTCGGAGTTGATCACTCGCTAGCTGTTTTTAGCAGCTGTGCAAACGCATAGTCGCCGCCCACGGGGGAGTGTATTTTCGCTTTGCAAGTGTGTGAACGCCTGTGCAGCCGAGCTCTGCAAAAACATTTTGTGCAGTTTCTGAGTAGCTCTGGACTTACTCAGCCACTGCGATCACTTCAGCCTGTTCGTGTCCGGAATTGACGTCAGACACCCGCCCTGCAAACGCTTGGATACGCCTGCGTTTTCCCAAACACTCCCAGAAAATGGTCAGTTGCCACCCACAAACGCCTTCTTCCTGTCAATCTCCTTGCGATCGGCTGTGCGAATGGATTCTTTGTTAAATTCATCGCCCAGCAACGATCCGCTTTGTACCCGTACGACGCGCCTGTGCATTGCGGTGCATACGCATGCGCAGTAGTGACCTGATCGCTGCACTGCGAAAAGCGGCAGCGTGCGAACAGGTCGGAATGACCCCCTAAGTCACCGCAATTTATTTTTTTACAAAGCATCCATGGACAGTCATAGTCAGTCTGAGTATTGCATTTCATTCCATGCTTCATCTGTTGGGTTACTGGGTGCAGTTGTCATTAAAGTGATTTTAGTGGCTACTATCCGGGCCTCTCTCCGGTGCAGGTTTTGCTGAGTGGGAAGGTTTCTCGGTACTCTCCCCCTGTTGTCTTCCAGGCCATGAAGATCTGGCTCGCTCTGAGAAATCTGCTTGGGTTTGATGGCTTGGACCCGGATACTCCCCTCTGGCACTCTACTTTACTACCCGAGTTGGGGGCTCTTGAGGGCGGGGTGGTGTGGGTTCCATACTCCATTGTCTCCATATCCCAATTGTACAGTGATGGTACGCTGAAATCATTTCAGCAGTTGAAAGAGGAATTTGGTCTACCTAATTCTTATTTTTTTAGATTCCTACAACTCCGACACGCCTTACAATCACAATTTCGGGACTCACCCCTGGCGCTCCTTCATTTCCCCATAAAGACCTTTTTAAGCTCGCTGGGACGGGTTAGGGTGATTTCTTTTACCTACTCGTACTTATTGGGGATACTTCACGCAGACCCTCTCTCGGGACTCCGTGAGCGCTGGGAGGGTGATTTGGGCCCCATAGGCGAGGGGGACTGGGAGCTTGCCCTGGAATACCCGGGTGTGGTGACTAAGTCACTCCGATTTCAACAAATACAGCTCTTTATTTTGCACAGATCCTATATGACACCGGCTCGGTTGGCCAGCTTTGGGGCCGGCACTACAGCTGTTTGCCCTAAATGTGGGGCCGATGGGAGGTCCTTTTGGCACCTGGTGTGGTAGTGTCCGTCCATTCAGGTGTTCTGGAGCACACGGGGATGCCTGGGAGTATGTTGACCTCGAGATTCTGTGTACTGGGAATGGGGGGTCCTGCTTCGGGGTCCAGATGGGAGGGCCTTTATGCTCGTAGTATTTGTGCCCTGGCCAAAGTGTGCATCGCACGGTCATGGATGGCCCCGCGTTGCCCTTCTGTATCGGCCTTTAAGGCTCTGGTTAATGACACTCTCCTTAAAGACCGATATGTATACATGAAAAACAATGCCACTTCCAAATATGAGAAAATATAGTCCCCTTGGATTACTTCTGTATACTCCTCCCCTACTCTTGCGTTATGAGAGTACTGCGCCCTGGGGGCGGAGGGGGTCCCAGGTTCATACAAGGCCAGGTTGTGATATTACTCATTACTCATCACTTCATATACCTCACTAATTGTATTGTAATACTGCTCCTTGATGTTTTTTCTTTTTTCTTTCTCTCTCTTCTTTTTTTTTGTTTATTTTTTATGCTCTAGAAATTTTTGTAGGCTATGTTACGGCCTACTAGTTGGGGTTGTAATTGGTAAATAATTGGGGAGAAAATTAAAATGTTTAATATGAGAGTTATGACCTGTTTACAGACATAAGAATGTTGTTGTTTTTTTGTTTTTTTTGCACCGTGAGTGTAGTAATAGAATGGGAGAAATTGTACATGTGACGTAATATACCTTACCTTATTTTTTCGAGATCACATATGCTATAAACTGTTGCATTGCCTGTACTGAATTATCCGATTTCCCATGTCTAACGATATGTCTGTATTTGTGATCCTTTTTTCAATAAACAAACTCTATTTAAAAAAAAAGTGATTTTAGTGGCATTGTAACCCATCAGCAAAGCAATGTTTCTAATTACTACATTTAAGTAGACACTAAGGGGCCCATTTATCATTAGTAACGAAACCTTAATGCGTATCATACTATCCCTTTAAACTGGGACACTCATGAATTACACAGGTTCTGTGGCTGGCTGACTTCAAGCTTGCATCTCACCTGGTGTTAATCAGCCACAGAACCTGTGTAATCCAGGAGTGTCGCAGTATAAAGGGACAGTAGGGTAAGCCTAGTTAAGCTCCATTTCCTCTAATTACTAGAATGCAGTGATCAGTTCCTTGGATCAAAGTGATGTCATAATCTACAGTATAATGCATGCCCAAATGTAAATGATTAAAATGTTATAAGTCAGGAGGAAAATGTACAATGCAAGTACTTATCTACAGGTTACAAATCTCAGAGGGGACTTATAATATAAGTAATAACTAGAAGTTGTTGGGTGTCTTATGCCTTATAACACACGTGTTTACTTAATGGGTGATGACATCATAACATTATACGGATACTACTTACAGGAGTTTACAAATGTGTTAGCATCACGGCATCACCGCGCCTGCCAAAAATCACTTCTGCTTTTTGATTGTACTTGGTACATTACCATAAATGAGTATGTACAGTGTGTCTGATAATATAGCATCCTATGTGTGTGCTGCGACGTGTCTCTAGTGTGTCTGATAATATAACATCCTATGTGTGTGCTGCGACGTGTCTCTAGTGTGTCTGATAATATAACATCCTATGTGTGTGCTGCGACGTGTCTCTAGTGTGTCTGATAATATAACATCCTATGTGTGTGCTGGGATGTGTCTCTAGTGTGTCTGATAATATAGCATCCTATGTGTGTGCTGTGACGTGTCTCTAGTGTGTCTGATAATATAGCATCCTATGTGTGTGCTGTGACGTGTCTCTAGTGTGTCTGATAATATAACATCCTATGTGTGTGCTGCGACGTGTCTCTAGTGTGTCTGATAATATAACATCCTATGTGTGTGCTGCGACGTGTCTCTAGTGTGTCTGATAATATAACATCCTATGTGTGTGCTGCGACGTGTCTCTAGTGTGTCTGATAATATAACATCCTATGTGTGTGCTGTGACGTGTCTCTAGTGTGTCTGATAATATAACATCCTATGTGTGTGCTGTGACGTGTCTCTAGTGTGTCTGATAATATAACATCCTATGTGTGTGCTGCGACGTGTCTCTAGTGTGTCTGATAATATAACATCCTATGTGTGTGCTGCGACGTGTCTCTAGTGTGTCTGATAATATAACATCCTATGTGTGTGCTGCGACGTGTCTCTAGTGTGTCTGATAATATAACATCCTATGTGTGTGCTGTGACGTGTCTCTAGTGTGTCTGATAATATAACATCCTATGTGTGTGCTGCGACGTGTCTCTAGTGTGTCTGATAATATAACATCCTATGTGTGTGCTGTGACGTGTCTCTAGTGTGTCTGATAATATAACATCCTATGTGTGTGCTGGGAAGTGTCTCTAGTGTGTCTGATAATATAACATCCTATGTGTGTGCTGTGACGTGTCTCTAGTGTGTCTGATAATATAACATCCTATGTGTGTGCTGGGAAGTGTCTCTAGTGTGTCTGATAATATAACATCCTATGTGTGTGCTGTGACGTGTCTCTAGTGTGTCTGATAATATAACATCCTATGTGTGTGCTGTGATGTGTCTCTAGTGTGTCTGATAATATAACATCCTATGTGTGTGCTGCGGCGTGTCTCTAGTGTGTCTGATAATATAACATCCTATGTGTGTGCTGTGACGTGTCTCTAGTGTGTCTGATAATATAACATCCTATGTGTGTGCTGTGACGTGTCTCTAGTGTGTCTGATAATATAACATCCTATGTGTGTGCTGCTGCATGTCTCTAGTGTGTCTGATAATATAACATCCTATGTGTGTGCTGGGAAGTGTCTCTAGTGTGTCTGATAATATAACATCCTATGTGTGTGCTGCGGAGTGTCTCTAGTGTGTCTGATAATATAACATCCTATGTGTGTGCTGCTGCATGTCTCTAGTGTGTCTGATAATATAACATCCTATGTGTGTGCTGCGGAGTGTCTCTAGTGTGTCTGATAATATAACATCCTATGTGTGTGCTGCGGCATGTCTCTAGTGTGTCTGATAATATAACATCCTATGTGTGTGCTGGGAAGTGTCTCTAGTGTGTCTGATAATATAACATCCTATGTGTGTGCTGCGGAGTGTCTCTAGTGTGTCTGATAATATAACATCCTATGTGTGTGCTGCTGCATGTCTCTAGTGTGTCTGATAATATAACATCCTATGTGTGTGCTGCGGAGTGTCTCTAGTGTGTCTGATAATATAACATCCTATGTGTGTGCTGCGGCATGTCTCTAGTGTGTCTGATAATATAACATCCTATGTGTGTGCTGCGGAGTGTCTCTAGTGTGTCTGATAATATAACATCCTATGTGTGTGCTGCGGCGTGTCTCTAGTGTGTCTGATAATATAACATCCTATGTGTGTGCTGCGGTGTGTCTCTAGTGTATCTAATAATATAACATCCTATGTGTGTGCTGCGACGTGTCTCTAGTGTGTCTGATAATATAACATCCTATGTGTGTGCTGTGACGTGTCTCTAGTATGTCTGATAATATAACATCCTATGTGTGTGCTGCGGCGTGTCTCTAGTGTGTCTGATAATATAACATCCTATGTGTGTGCTGCTGCATGTCTCTAGTGTGTCTGATAATATAACATCCTATGTGTGTGCTGCGACGTGTCTCTAGTGTGTCTGATAATATAACATCCTATGTGTGTGATGTGATGTGTCTCTAGTGTGTCTGATAATATAACATCCTATGTGTGTGCTGTGACGTGTCTCTAGTGTGTCTGATAATATAACATCCTATGTGTGTGCTGCTGCATGTCTCTAGTGTGTCTGATAATATAACATCCTATGTGTGTGATGTGACGTGTCTCTAGTGTGTCTGATAATATAACATCCTATGTGTGTGCTGTGACGTGTCTCTAGTGTGTCTGATAATATAACATCCTATGTGTGTGCTGCGGCGTGTCTCTAGTGTGTCTGATAATATAACATCCTATGTGTGTGCTGCGACGTGTCTCTAGTGTGTCTGATAATATAACATCCTATGTGTGTGCTGTGACGTGTCTCTAGTGTGTCTGATAATATAACATCCTATGTGTGTGCTGTGACGTGTCTCTAGTGTGTCTGATAATATAACATCATATGTGTGTGCTGCGGCATGTCTCTAGTGTGTCTGATAATATAACATCCTATGTGTGTGCTGGGACGTGTCTCTAGTGTGTCTGATAATATAACATCCTATGTGTGTGCTGTGACGTGTCTCTAGTGTGTCTGATAATATAACATCCTATGTGTGTGCTGTGACGTGTCTCTAGTGTGTCTGATAATATAACATCCTATGTGTGTGCTGTGACGTGTCTCTAGTGTGTCTGATAATATAACATCCTATGTGTGTGCTGTGACGTGTCTCTAGTGTGTCTGATAATATAACATCCTATGTGTGTGCTGCGGCATGTCTCTAGTGTGTCTGATAATATAACATCCTATGTGTGTGCTGCGACGTGTCTCTAGTGTGTCTGATAATATAACATCCTATGTGTGTGCTGCGGCATGTCTCTAGTGTGTCTGATAATATAACATCCTATGTGTGTGCTGCGACGTGTCTCTAGTGTGTCTGATAATATAACATCCTATGTGTGTGCTGCGACGTGTCTCTAGTGTGTCTGATAATATAACATCCTATGTGTGTGCTGTGACGTGTCTCTAGTGTGTCTGATAATATAACATCCTATGTGTGTGCTGCTGCATGTCTCTAGTGTGTCTGATAATATAACATCCTATGTGTGTGCTGTGACGTGTCTCTAGTGTGTCTGATAATATAACATCCTATGTGTGTGCTGTGACGTGTCTCTAGTGTGTCTGATAATATAACATCCTATGTGTGTGCTGCGACGTGTCTCTAGTGTGTCTGATAATATAACATCCTATGTGTGTGCTGGGACGTGTCAATAGTGTGTCTGATAATATAACATCCTATGTGTGTGCTGCGGCGTGTCTCTAGTGTATCTGATAATATAACATCCTATGTGTGTGCTGCGGCATGTCTCTAGTGTGTCTGATAATATAACATCCTATGTGTGTGCTGTGACGTGTCTCTAGTGTGTCTGATAATATAACATCCTATGTGTGTGCTGTGACGTGTCTCTAGTGTGTCTGATAATATAACATCCTATGTGTGTGCTGCGGCGTGTCTCTAGTGTGTCTGATAATATAACATCCTATGTGTGTGCTGTGACGTGTCTCTAGTGTGTCTGATAATATAACATCCTATGTGTGTGCTGTGACGTGTCTCTAGTGTGTCTGATAATATAACATCCTATGTGTGTGCTGCGACGTGTCTCTAGTGTGTCTGATAATATAACATCCTATGTGTGTGCTGCGGCATGTCTCTAGTGTGTCTGATAATATAACATCCTATGTGTGTGCTGCGACGTGTCTCTAGTGTGTCTGATAATATAACATCCTATGTGTGTGCTGCGACGTGTCTCTAGTGTGTCTGATAATATAACATCCTATGTGTGTGCTGTGACGTGTCTCTAGTGTGTCTGATAATATAACATCCTATGTGTGTGCTGCTGCATGTCTCTAGTGTGTCTGATAATATAACATCCTATGTGTGTGCTGTGACGTGTCTCTAGTGTGTCTGATAATATAACATCCTATGTGTGTGCTGCAACGTGTCTCTAGTGTGTCTGATAATATAACATCCTATGTGTGTGCTGTGACGTGTCTCTAGTGTGTCTGATAATATAACATCCTATGTGTGTGCTGCGACGTGTCTCTAGTGTGTCTGATAATATAACATCCTATGTGAGTGCTGGGACGTGTCTCTAGTGTGTCTGATAATATAACATCCTATGTGTGTGCTGCGACGTGTCTCTAGTGTGTCTGATAATATAACATCCTATGTGTGTGCTGTGACGTGTCTCTAGTGTGTCTGATAATATAACATCCTATGTGTGTGCTGCGACGTGTCTCTAGTGTGTCTGATAATATAACATCCTATGTGTGTGCTGGGACGTGTCAATAGTGTGTCTGATAATATAACATCCTATGTGTGTGCTGCGGCGTGTCTCTAGTGTATCTGATAATATAACATCCTATGTGTGTGCTGCGGCATGTCTCTAGTGTGTCTGATAATATAACATCCTATGTGTGTGCTGTGACGTGTCTCTAGTGTGTCTGATAATATAACATCCTATGTGTGTGCTGTGACGTGTCTCTAGTGTGTCTGATAATATAACATCCTATGTGTGTGCTGCGGCGTGTCTCTAGTGTGTCTGATAATATAACATCCTATGTGTGTGCTGTGACGTGTCTCTAGTGTGTCTGATAATATAACATCCTATGTGTGTGCTGTGACGTGTCTCTAGTGTGTCTGATAATATAACATCCTATGTGTGTGCTGCGGCGTGTCTCTAGTGTGTCTGATAATATAACATCCTATGTGTGTGCTGTGACGTGTCTCTAGTGTGTCTGATAATATAACATCCTATGTGTGTGCTGTGACGTGTCTCTAGTGTGTCTGATAATATAACATCCTATGTGTGTGCTGTGACGTGTCTCTAGTGTGTCTGATAATATAACATCCTATGTGTGTGCTGCGACGTGTCTCTAGTGTGTCTGATAATATAACATCCTATGTGTGTGCTGTGACGTGTCTCTAGTGTGTCTGATAATATAACATCCTATGTGTGTGCTGTGACGTGTCTCTAGTGTGTCTGATAATATAACATCCTATGTGTGTGCTGCGACGTGTCTCTAGTGTGTCTGATAATATAACATCCTATGTGTGTGCTGTGACGTGTCTCTAGTGTGTCTGATAATATAACATCCTATGTGTGTGCTGTGACGTGTCTCTAGTGTGTCTGATAATATAACATCCTATGTGTGTGCTGTGACGTGTCTCTAGTGTGTCTGATAATATAACATCCTATGTGTGTGCTGCGACGTGTCTCTAGTGTGTCTGATAATATAACATCCTATGTGTGTGCTGCTGCATGTCTCTAGTGTGTCTGATAATATAACATCCTATGTGTGTGCTGTGGCGTGTCTCTAGTGTGTCTGATAATATAACATCCTATGTGTGTGCTGTGGCGTGTCTCTAGTGTATCTGATAATATAACATCCTATGTGTGTGCTGCGGTGTGTCTCTAGTGTGTCTGATAATATAACATCCTATGTGTGTGCTGTGACGTGTCTCTAGTGTGTCTGATAATATAACATCCTATGTGTGTGCTGTGACGTGTCTCTAGTGTGTCTGATAATATAACATCCTATGTGTGTGCTGCGGCATGTCTCTAGTGTGTCTGATAATATAACATCCTATGTGTGTGCTGCTGCATGTCTCTAGTGTGTCTGATAATATAACATCCTATGTGTATGCTGTGGCGTGTCTCTAGTGTGTCTGATAATATAACATCCTATGTGTGTGCTGTGACGTGTCTCTAGTGTGTCTGATAATATAGCATCCTATGTGTGTGCTGTGACGTGTCTCTAGTGTGTCTGATAATATAACATCCTATGTGTGTGCTGCTGCATGTCTCTAGTGTGTCTGATAATATAACATCCTATGTGTGTGCTGTGACGTGTCTCTAGTGTGTCTGATAATATAACATCCTATGTGTGTGCTGTGACGTGTCTCTAGTGTGTCTGATAATATAACATCCTATGTGTGTGCTGTGACGTGTGTCTGATAATATAACATCCTATGTGTGTGCTGCGACGTGTCTCTAGTGTGTCTGATAATATAACATCCTATGTGTGTGCTGTGATGTGTCTCTAGTGTGTCTGATAATATAACATCCTATGTGTGTGCTGCGGAGTGTCTCTAGTGTGTCTGATAATATAACATCCTATGTGTGTGCTGCGACGTGTCTCTAGTGTGTCTGATAATATAACATCCTATGTGTGTGCTGCGACGTGTCTCTAGTGTGTCTGATAATATAACATCCTATGTGTGTGCTGTGGCGTGTCTCTAGTGTGTCTAATAATATAACATCCTATGTGTGTGCTGTGGCATGTCTCTAGTGTGTCTGATAATATAACATCCTATGTGTGTGCTGTGACGTGTCTCTAGTGTGTCTGATAATATAACATCCTATGTGTGTGCTGTGACGTGTCTCTAGTGTGTCTGATAATATAACATCCTATGTGTGTGCTGTGACGTGTCTCTAGTGTGTCTGATAATATAACATCCTATGTGTGTGCTGCGACGTGTCTCTAGTGTGTCTGATAATATAACATCCTATGTGTGTGCTGTGACGTGTCTCTAGTGTGTCTGATAATATAACATCCTATGTGTGTGCTGTGACGTGTCTCTAGTGTGTCTGATAATATAACATCCTATGTGTGTGCTGCTGCATGTCTCTAGTGTGTCTGATAATATAACATCCTATGTGTGTGCTGCGGCGTGTCTCTAGTGTGTCTGATAATATAACATCCTATGTGAGTGCTGGGACGTGTCTCTAGTGTGTCTGATAATATAACATCCTATGTGTGTGCTGTGGCGTGTCTCTAGTGTGTCTGATAATATAACATCCTATGTGTGTGCTGCGGCATGTCTCTAGTGTGTCTGATAATATAACATCCTATGTGTGTGCTGTGGCGTGTCTCTAGTGTGTCTGATAATATAACATCCTATGTGTGTGCTGCTGCATGTCTCTAGTGTGTCTGATAATATAACATCCTATGTGTGTGCTGTGACGTGTCTCTAGTGTGTCTGATAATATAACATCCTATGTGAGTGCTGGGACGTGTCTCTAGTGTGTCTGATAATATAACATCCTATGTGTGTGCTGCGGTGTGTCTCTAGTGTGTCTGATAATATAACATCCTATGTGTGTGCTGTGGCGTGTCTCTAGTGTGTCTGATAATATAACATCCTATGTGTGTGCTGCGGCGTGTCTCTAGTGTGTCTGATAATATAACATCCTATATGTGTGCTGGGACGTGTCTCTAGTGTGTCTGATAATATAACATCCTATGTGTGTGCTGCGGCGTGTCTCTAGTGTGTCTGATAATATAACATCCTATGTGTGTGCTGTGACGTGTCTCTAGTGTGTCTGATAATATAACATCCTATGTGTGTGCTGCGACGTGTCTCTAGTGTGTCTGATAATATAACATCCTATGTGTGTGCTGTGACGTGTCTCTAGTGTGTCTGATAATATAACATCCTATGTGTGTGCTGCTGCATGTCTCTAGTGTGTCTGATAATATAACATCCTATGTGTGTGCTGGGACGTGTCTCTAGTGTGTCTGATAATATAACATCCTATGTGTGTGCTGCGGTGTGTCTCTAGTGTGTCTGATAATATAACATCCTATGTGTGTGCTGTGACGTGTCTCTAGTGTGTCTGATAATATAACATCCTATGTGTGTGCTGCGACGTGTCTCTAGTGTGTCTGATAATATAACATCTTATGTGTGTGCTGCGACGTGTCTCTAGTGTGTCTAATAATATAACATCCTATGTGTGTGCTGTGGCGTGTCTCTAGTGTGTCTGATAATATAACATCCTATGTGTGTGCTGGGACGTGTCTCTAGTATGTCTGATAATATAACATCCTATGTGTGTGCTGCGGCGTGTCTCTAGTGTGTCTGATAATATAACATCCTATGTGTGTGCTGTGACGTGTCTCTAGTGTGTCTGATAATATAACATCCTATGTGTGTGCTGCGGCGTGTCTCTAGTGTATCTGATAATATAACATCCTATGTGTGTGCTGTGACGTGTCTCTAGTGTGTCTGATAATATAACATCCTATGTGTGTGCTGTGACGTGTCTCTAGTGTGTCTGATAATATAACATCCTATGTGTGTGCTGTGACGTGTCTCTAGTGTGTCTGATAATATAACATCCTATGTGTGTGCTGCGACGTGTCTCTAGTGTGTCTGATAATATAACATCCTATGTGTGTGCTGCGGCGTGTCTCTAGTGTGTCTGATAATATAACATCATATGTGTGTGCTGCGGCGTGTCTCTAGTGTGTCTGATAATATAACATTCTATGTGTGTGCTGCGACGTGTCTCTAGTGTGTCTGATAATATAACATCCTATGTGTGTGCTGTGGCGTGTCTCTAGTGTGTCTGATAATATAACATCCTATGTGTGTGCTGGGACGTGTCTCTAGTATGTCTGATAATATAACATCCTATGTGTGTGCTGCGGCGTGTCTCTAGTGTGTCTGATAATATAACATCATATGTGTGTGCTGCGGCGTGTCTCTAGTGTGTCTGATAATATAACATTCTATGTGTGTGCTGCGACGTGTCTCTAGTGTGTCTGATAATATAACATCCTATGTGTGTGCTGTGACGTGTCTCTAGTGTGTCTGATAATATAACATCCTATGTGTGTGCTGCTGCATGTCTCTAGTGTGTCTGATAATATAACATCCTATGTGTGTGCTGGGACGTGTCTCTAGTGTGTCTGATAATATAACATCCTATGTGTGTGCTGCGGTGTGTCTCTAGTGTGTCTGATAATATAACATCCTATGTGTGTGCTGTGACGTGTCTCTAGTGTGTCTGATAATATAACATCCTATGTGTGTGCTGCGGCGTGTCTCTAGTGTGTCTGATAATATAACATTCTATGTGTGTGCTGGGACGTGTCTCTAGTGTGTCTGATAATATAACATCCTATGTGTGTGCTGCGACGTGTCTCTAGTGTGTCTGATAATATAACATCTTATGTGTGTGCTGCGACGTGTCTCTAGTGTGTCTAATAATATAACATCCTATGTGTGTGCTGTGGCGTGTCTCTAGTGTGTCTGATAATATAACATCCTATGTGTGTGCTGGGACGTGTCTCTAGTATGTCTGATAATATAACATCCTATGTGTGTGCTGCGGCGTGTCTCTAGTGTATCTGATAATATAACATCCTATGTGTGTGCTGTGACGTGTCTCTAGTGTGTCTGATAATATAACATCCTATGTGTGTGCTGCTGCATGTCTCTAGTGTGTCTGATAATATAACATCCTATGTGTGTGCTGTGACGTGTCTCTAGTGTGTCTGATAATATAACATCCTATGTGTGTGCTGTGACGTGTCTCTAGTGTGTCTGATAATATAACATCCTATGTGTGTGCTGCGACGTGTCTCTAGTGTGTCTGATAATATAACATCCTATGTGTGTGCTGCGGCGTGTCTCTAGTGTGTCTGATAATATAACATCATATGTGTGTGCTGCGGCGTGTCTCTAGTGTGTCTGATAATATAACATTCTATGTGTGTGCTGCGACGTGTCTCTAGTGTGTCTGATAATATAACATCCTATGTGTGTGCTGTGGCGTGTCTCTAGTGTGTCTGATAATATAACATCCTATGTGTGTGCTGGGACGTGTCTCTAGTATGTCTGATAATATAACATCCTATGTGTGTGCTGCGGCGTGTCTCTAGTGTGTCTGATAATATAACATCATATGTGTGTGCTGCGGCGTGTCTCTAGTGTGTCTGATAATATAACATTCTATGTGTGTGCTGCGACGTGTCTCTAGTGTGTCTGATAATATAACATCCTATGTGTGTGCTGTGACGTGTCTCTAGTGTGTCTGATAATATAACATCCTATGTGTGTGCTGCTGCATGTCTCTAGTGTGTCTGATAATATAACATCATATGTGTGTGCTGGGAAGTGTCTCTAGTGTGTCTGATAATATAACATCCTATGTGTGTGCTGCTGCATGTCTCTAGTGTGTCTGATAATATAACATCCTATGTGTGTGCTGTGGCGTGTCTCTAGTGTGTCTGATAATATAACATCCTATGTGTGTGCTGCGGCGTGTCTCTAGTGTGTCTGATAATATAACATCCTATGTGTGTGCTGCGGCATGTCTCTAGTGTGTCTGATAATATAACATCCTATGTGTGTGCTGTGATGTGTCTCTAGTGTGTCTGATAATATAACATCCTATGTGTGTGCTGGGACGTGTCTCTAGTGTGTCTGATAATATAACATCCTATGTGTGTGCTGCGGCATGTCTCTAGTGTGTCTGATAATATAACATCCTATGTGTGTGCTGCGGCATGTCTCTAGTGTGTCTGATAATATAACATCCTATGTGTGTGCTGCGGCATGTCTCTAGTGTGTCTGATAATATAACATCCTATGTGTGTGCTGCGGCATGTCTCTAGTGTGTCTGATAATATAACATCCTATGTGTGTGCTGGGACGTGTCTCTAGTGTGTCTGATAATATAACATCCTATGTGTGTGCTGTGATGTGTCTCTAGTGTGTCTGATAATATAACATCCTATGTGTGTGCTGGGACGTGTCTCTAGTGTGTCTGATAATATAACATCCTATGTGTGTGCTGCGGCATGTCTCTAGTGTGTCTGATAATATAACATCCTATGTGTGTGCTGTGATGTGTCTCTAGTGTGTCTGATAATATAACATCCTATGTGTGTGCTGGGACGTGTCTCTAGTGTGTCTGATAATATAACATCCTATGTGTGTGCTGTGGCGTGTCTCTAGTGTGTCTGATAATATAACATCCTATGTGTGTGCTGTGACGTGTCTCTAGTGTGTCTGATAATATAACATCCTATGTGTGTGCTGCAACGTGTCTCTAGTGTGTCTGATAATATAGCATCCTATGTGTGTGCTGTGACGTGTCTCTAGTGTGTCTGATAATATAACATCCTATGTGTGTGCTGTGACGTGTCTCTAGTGTGTCTGATAATATAACATCCTATGTGTGTGCTGCAACGTGTCTCTAGTGTGTCTGATAATATAACATCCTATGTGTGTGCTGTGACGTGTCTCTAGTGTGTCTGATAATATAACATCCTATGTGTGTGCTGTGACGTGTCTCTAGTGTGTCTGATAATATAACATCCTATGTGTGTGCTGTGACGTGTCTCTAGTGTGTCTGATAATATAACATCCTATGTGTGTGCTGCGACGTGTCTCTAGTGTGTCTGATAATATAACATCCTATGTGTGTGCTGCGGCATGTCTCTAGTGTGTCTAATAATATAACATCCTATGTGTGTGCTGCGGCGTCTCTAGTGTGTCTGATAATATAACATCCTATGTGTGTGCTGTGACGTGTCTCTAGTGTGTCTGATAATATAACATCCTATGTGTGTGCTGGGACGTGTCTCTAGTGTGTCTGATAATATAACATTCTATGTGTGTGCTGTGACGTGTCTCTAGTGTGTCTGATAATATAACATCCTATGTGTGTGCTGCGGCGTGTCTCTAGTGTGTCTGATAATATAACATCCTATGTGTGTGCTGTGACGTGTCTCTAGTGTGTCTGATAATATAACATCCTATGTGAGTACTGTGACGTGTCTCTAGTGTGTCTGATAATATAACATCCTATGTGTGTGCTGGGACGTGTCTCTAGTGTGTCTGATAATATAACATCCTATGTGTGTGCTGCGTCGTGTCTCTAGTGTGTCTGATAATATAACATCCTATGTGTGTGCTGCGGCATGTCTCTAGTGTGTCTGATAATATAACATCCTATATGTGTGCTGGGACGTGTCTCTAGTGTGTCTGATAATATAACATTCTATGTGTGTGCTGTGACGTGTCTCTAGTGTGTCTGATAATATAACATCCTATGTGTGTGCTGCGGCGTGTCTCTAGTGTGTCTGATAATATAACATCCTATGTGTGTGCTGTGACGTGTCTCTAGTGTGTCTGATAATATAACATCCTATGTGTGTGCTGCGGCATGTCTCTAGTGTGTCTGATAATATAACATCCTATATGTGTGCTGGGACGTGTCAATAGTGTGTCTGATAATATAACATCCTATGTGTGTGCTGCGTCGTGTCTCTAGTGTGTCTGATAATATAACATCCTATGTGTGTGCTGCGGCGTGTCTCTAGTGTGTCTGATAATATAACATCCTATGTGTGTGCTGCGGCGTGTCTCTAGTGTGTCTGATAATATAACATCCTATGTGTGTGCTGCGGCATGTCTCTAGTGTGTCTGATAATATAACATCCTATGTGTGTGCTGCGGCGTGTCTCTAGTGTGTCTGATAATATAACATCCTATGTGTGTGCTGCGGCGTGTCTCTAGTGTGTCTGATAATATAACATCCTATGTGTGTGCTGGGACGTGTCAATAGTGTGTCTGATAATATAACATCCTATGTGTGTGCTGCGTCGTGTCTCTAGTGTGTCTGATAATATAACATCCTATGTGTGTGCTGCGTCGTGTCTCTAGTGTGTCTGATAATATAACATCCTATGTGTGTGCTGCGGCGTGTCTCTAGTGTGTCTGATAATATAACATCCTATGTGTGTGCTGCGGCATGTCTCTAGTGTGTCTGATAATATAACATCCTATGTGTGTGCTGTGATGTGTCTCTAGTGTGTCTGATAATATAACATCCTATGTGTGTGCTGCGGCGTGTCTCTAGTGTGTCTGATAATATAACATCCTATGTGTGTGCTGCAACGTGTCTCTAGTGTGTCTGATAATATAACATCCTATGTGTGTGCTGGGACGTGTCTCTAGTGTGTCTGATAATATAACATCCTATGTGTGTGCTGTGACGTGTCTCTAGTGTGTCTGATAATATAACATCCTATGTGTGTGCTGCGGCGTGTCTCTAGTGTGTCTGATAATATAACATCCTATGTGTGTGCTGCGGCGTGTCTCTAGTGTGTCTGATAATATAACATCCTATGTGTGTGCTGCGGCGTGTCTCTAGTGTGTCTGATAATATAACATCCTATGTGTGTGCTGCGACGTGTCTCTAGTGTGTCTGATAATATAACATCCTATGTGTGTGCTGCGACGTGTCTCTAGTGTGTCTGATAATATAGCATCCTATGTGTGTGCTGCGGCGTGTCTCTAGTGTGTCTGATAATATAACATCCTATGTGTGTGCTGGGACGTGTCTCTAGTGTGTCTGATAATATAACATCCTATGTGTGTGCTGGGATGTGTCTCTAGTGTGTCTGATAATATAACATCCTATGTGTGTGCTGTGACGTGTCTCTAGTGTGTCTGATAATATAACATCCTATGTGTGTGCTGTGGCGTGTCTCTAGTGTATCTGATAATATAACATCCTATGTGTGTGCTGCGGCATGTCTCTAGTGTGTCTGATAATATAACATCCTATGTGTGTGCTGCGGCATGTCTCTAGTGTGTCTGATAATATAACATCCTATGTGTGTGCTGTGATGTGTCTCTAGTGTGTCTGATAATATAACATCCTATGTGTGTGCTGCGGCGTGTCTCTAGTGTGTCTGATAATATAACATCCTATGTGTGTGCTGCGACGTGTCTCTAGTGTGTCTGATAATATAGCATCCTATGTGTGTGCTGCGGCGTGTCTCTAGTGTGTCTGATAATATAACATCCTATGTGTGTGCTGGGACGTGTCTCTAGTGTGTCTGATAATATAACATCCTATGTGTGTGCTGTGACGTGTCTCTAGTGTGTCTGATAATATAACATCCTATGTGTGTGCTGTGGCGTGTCTCTAGTGTATCTGATAATATAACATCCTATGTGTGTGCTGCGGCATGTCTCTAGTGTGTCTGATAATATAACATCCTATGTGTGTGCTGCGGCATGTCTCTAGTGTGTCTGATAATATAACATCCTATGTGTGTGCTGTGACGTGTCTCTAGTGTGTCTGATAATATAACATCCTATGTGTGTGCTGCTGCATGTCTCTAGTGTGTCTGATAATATAACATCCTATGTGTGTGCTGTGACGTGTCTCTAGTGTGTCTGATAATATAACATCCTATGTGTGTGCTGCGGCATGTCTCTAGTGTGGCCTCACATGGACAGCACCAGAGGTATACCGTGTAACCATGGCAACAGAACCACCTCACATATCAACAAACAAAACAGGCCCCTTATGCATATCGGCCCACTGGGGGATCTTCCAGTGTTCCCTGTGGCCAATCCTCCCCTGCCCTGGCAGCACATCTGTATTTTGGGGGACAGTAATAAGACACACTATGCTGTCGATTGCAACACAGGTTACCAAGATCGGCCCCGTAATCCGGGGACTGCGACTGTGCACTCCGTACGCTTGTTATCTCCCAGTGGTTTATGATATTTACCTTCTCTTCTGCTTTCCTTATTCTGCCTGTGACGTATCTGCTCTCATTTACCTGGATAAATACTAGATATAGACATTGTTTGCTGAAGAGTGAGAACATTTTTTTATTGTTTATTCTGCAATGAAAACATAATTTGAGAATATAATTACAGTAAAGTCTCTATAAGCGCCATGGCGGCTGGTGACAGCTTCTGCCCCAGATGCATAATGACTAACCGTCAGGCCTAAACATTATATAAATATAAATTACTGCACAAGACACGTGTCGTGAAAGTAGTCAGCCTTACTATGTGAATAAAGTAGTATGGGGGGGGGGGGGGGCAGCCAATCAGTGGAGTCAGTATATCAGTTATACAGATCTAATGGGAATGTGCAGTATATAGCGGTATAACAAATGTATATGTTGTGTACATGTGTGTCTGTCTGAGTATACACAGGTGTAACTAGAACTTTGAAGGCCCTATAGCAAAATTCTGAAGGGGCCCCCCATAGAGACACCTCTCTGCAGCACCCCGCCCGGAGTGGGAATGTCAAGTGTTACCCGTGAGGCCTGGTTACTGCTGTCTATCATTTTTAATATAAGTATTAAGCCAAACCTACTAGAAACTGAATAACTTCATTAGTTGAGGCATATAGCTTATTATACCCCAAGGGACTAACTAATGTAACAACCCCCTTCAGTATGCACCGACCCCTCCCAGCACTCACCGACCCATCCATCACTCATCCACCCCCGCCAGCACACAGTGACTGCCACCTAGTGCTCAACGAACCCTTCCCCCCTCTCAACACTCACTGTCCCGTCCCTGCATGCACTGTCCCCCTCTCAGCACTCACTGTCCCGTCCCTGCATGCACTGTCCCCCTCTCAGCACTCACTGTCCCGTCCCTGCATGCACTGTCTCCCTCTCAGCACTCACTGCCCCATCCCTGCATGCACTGTCCCCCTCTCAGCACTCACTGCCCCATCCCTGCATGCACTGTCCCCCTCTCAGCACTCACTGCCCATCCCTGCATGCACTGTCCCCCTCTCAGCACTCATTGCCCCATCCCTGCATGCACTGTCCCCCTCTCAGCACTCATTGCCCCATCCCTGCATGCACTGTCCCCCTCTGTCAGCACTCACTGTCCCGTCCCTGCATGCACTGTCTCCCTCTCAGCACTCACTGCCCCATCCCTGCATGCACTGTCCCCCTCTCAGCACTCACTGCCCCGTCCCTGCATGCACTGTCCCCCTCTCAGCACTCACTGTCCCGTCCCTGCATGCACTGTCCCCCTCTCAGCACTCACTGCCCCGTCCCTGCATGTACTGTCCCCCTCTCAGCACTCACTGCCCCATCCCTGCATGCACTGTCTCCCTCTCAGCACTCACTGCCCCGTCCCTGCATGCACTGTCCCCCTCTCAGCGCTCACTGCCCCATCCCTGCATGCACTGTCCCCCTCTCAGCACTCACTGTCCCGTCCCTGCATGCACTGTCCCCCTCTCAGCACTCACTGCCACGTCCCTGCATGCACTGTCCCCCTCTCAGCACTCACTGCCCCGTCCCTGCATGCACTGTCCCCCTCTCAGCATTCACTGCCCCGTCCCTGCATGCAGTGCCCCCCTCTCAGCACTCACTGCCCCTTCCCTGCATGCACTGTCCCCCTCTCAGCACTCACTGCCCCATCTCTGTATGCACTGTCCACCCTCTCAGCACTCACTGCCCCATCCCTGCATGCACTGTCCCCCTCTCAGCACTCACTGCCCCATCCCTGCATGCACTGTCCCCCTCTCAGCACTCACTGCCCCGTCCCTGAATGCACTGTCCCACTCTCAGCACTCACTGTCCCATCCCTGCATGCACTGTCCCCCTCTCAGCACTCACTGCCCCATCCCTACATGCACTGTCCCCCTCTCAGCACTCACTGTCCCATCCCTGCATGCACTGTCCCCCTCTCAGCACTCATTGCCCCATCCCTGCATGCACTGTCCCCCTCTCAGCACTCACTGCCCCATCCCTGCATGCACTGTCCCCCTCTCAGAACTCACTGCCCCGTCCCTGCATGCACTGTCCCCCTCTCAGCACTCACTGCCCCATCCCTGCATGCACTGTCCCCAACTCAGCACTCACTGTCCCATCCCTGCATGCACTGTCCCCCCTCTCAGCACTCACTGTCCCATCCCTGCATGCACTGTCCCCCTCTCAGCACTCACTGCCCATCCCTGCATGCACTGTCCCCCTCTCAGCACTCATTGCCCCATCCCTGCATGCACTGTCCCCCTCTCAGCACTCATTGCCCCATCCCTGCATGCACTGTCCCCCTCTCAGCACTCATTGCCCCATCCCTGCATGCACTATCCCCCTCTCAGCACTCACTGCCCCATCCCTACATGCACTGTCCCCCTCTCAGCACTCACTGTCCCATCCCTGCATGCACTGTCCCCCTCTCAGCACTCACTGCCCCGTCCCTGCATGCACTGTCCCCCTCTCAGCACTCACTGCCCCATCCCTGCATGCACTGTCCCCTCAGCACTCACTGCCCCATCCCTGCATGCACTGTCCCCCTCTCAGCGCTCACTGCCCCATCCCTGCATGCACTGTCCCCCTCTCAGCACTCACTGCCCCGTCCCTGCATGCACTATCCCCCTCTCAGCACTCACTGCCCCATCCCTGCATGCACTGTCCCCCTCTCAGCGCTCACTGCCCCATCCCTGCATGCACTGTCCCCCTCTCAGCACTCACTGCCCCGTCCCTGCATGCACTATCCCCCTCTCAGCACTCACTGCCCCATCCCTGCATGCACTGTCCCCCTCTCAGCGCTCACTGCCCCATCCCTGCATGCACTGTCCCCCTCTCAGCACTCACTGCCCCATCCCTGCATGCACTGTCCCCCTCTCAGCACTCACTGTCCCATCCCTGTATGCACTGTCCCCCTCTCAGCACTCACTGTCCCGTCCCTGCATGCACTGTCCCCCTCTCAGCACTCACTGCCCATCCCTGCATGCACTGTCCCCCTCTCAGCACTCACTGCCCCGTCCCTGCATGCACTATCCCCCTCTCAGCACTCACTGCCCCATCCCTGCATGCACTGTCCCCCTCTCAGCGCTCACTGCCCCATCCCTGCATGCACTGTCCCCCTCTCAGCACTCACTGCCCCATCCCTGCATGCACTGTCCCCCTCTCAGCACTCACTGTCCCATCCCTGTATGCACTGTCCCCCTCTCAGCACTCACTGTCCCGTCCCTGCATGCACTGTCCCCCTCTCAGCACTCACTGCCCATCCCTGCATGCACTGTCCCCCTCTCAGCACTCACTGCCCATCCCTGCATGCACTGTCCCCCTCTCAGCACTTACTGCCCCGTCCCTGCATGCACTGTCCCCCTCTCAGCACTCACTGCCCCATCCCTGCATGCACTGTCCCCCTCTCAGCACTCACTGCCCCGTCCCTGCATACACTGTCCCCCTCTCAGCACTCACTGCCCCATCCCTGCATGCACTGTCCCCCTCTCAGCGCTCACTGCCCCATCCCTGCATGCACTGTCCCCCTCTCAGCACTCACTGCCCCATCCCTGCATGCACTATCCCCCTCTCAGCACTCACTGTCCCATCCCTGTATGCACTGTCCCCCTCTCAGCACTCACTGTCCCGTCCCTGCATGCACTGTCCCCCTCTCAGCACTCACTGCCCATCCCTGCATGCACTGTCCCCCTCTCAGCACTCACTGCCCATCCCTGCATGCACTGTCCCCCTCTCAGCACTCACTGCCCCATCCCTGCATGCACTGTCCCCCTCTCAGCACTCACTGTCCCATCCCTGCATGCACTGTCCCCCTCTCAGCACTCACTGCCCCATCCCTGCATGCACTGTCCCCCCTCTCAGCACTCACTGTCTCATCCCTGCATGCACTGTCCCCCTCTCAGCACTCACTGCCCCATCCCTGCATGCACTGTCCCCCTCTCAGCACTCATTGCTACACTCCCAGCACAGAATAAATACCTGTTTTTTGTTAGATACATGGGAGGAGACGCTCACCCCCATATACAGCAGGATCCCAGGAGCAGGACCTCGAAGCTCCTGGGGTGCAATGCATGCACCCCAGGAGCAGACTAACCCGAAGCTCTGCTCCTAGCAGTCACGCCATAGGCTAAAAGAAGTATCAACTAGTGTGAAGGCAAAAAAGATGGCTTTTAGGAAATACAAACAGACTCAAAATAATAACGACGAAGAGCTGTAACTGGACAGACGGAAGGATGCTAAGAGAGTGATAAGACATGCAAAGGCAGAAGCTGAGGAGAAAATGGCCCAGTCAGTAGATAAAGGGGGCAAAACTTTTTTAAGTATATAAGTGAAAGGAGAAAATAAAATGGAGGAATAATAAGACTTAAGGCAGAGAGTGAGCATTTGGTGGAGGGAGATAAGGCAATAGCAGATCACCTAAATAATTATTTTTGCTCAGTATTTACTACAGAAGAAGGTATGGGGCCACAGTTAAGTTGCAAGGACATTCATAAAAATCTGGTAGCTGAAAGTACATTTACAGAGGAGAAGGTCTTAGCAGAACTTTCAAAACTAAAAGTGGATAAATCAATGGGGCCAGATGGGATACACCCAATGATACTCAAAGAGCTAAAAGATGTGCTGGTTACACCGTTAACAGAATTATTTAACCAGTCTCTAAGTACAGGTGCCATTCCAGAGGACTGGAAAAGAGCAAATGTAGTTCCACTGCGCAAGAGTGGAAGCAGGGAAGAAGCAAGTAACTACAGACCAGTAAGCCTTACATCAGTAGTGGGGAAAGTAATGGAAAAACTATTAAAAGAAAGAGTTGTGGAATATCTTAAATCAAACAACTTACAGGATCCAAAACAGCATGGATTTACTGGTGGGAGATCATGCCAAACAAATCTTATTGACTTTTTTGACTCTGTGACAAAAATAATAGATCAAGGGGGAGCTGTAGATGCAGCATATCTAGACTTTAGTAAGGCATTCGACACTGTCCCACATCGCAGACTGCTAAATAAACTTGAAAGCGTGGGGGTGGATTGTAAAACAGTTAAATGGATAAGAAACTGGTTGCAGGATCGGAAACAGACAGTCGTAGTTAATGGAGTGCAATCTATGGAGGGAAATGTTACCAGTGGAGTACCCCAGGGATCTGTACTTGGTCCAGTTCTCTTTAATATCTTTGTTGGTGACATAGCAAATGGTATTGAAGGGAAGGTATGCCTTTTTGCAGATGATACAAAGATATGCAACAGGGTAGACAACCAGGAGGGGTAAAACAAATGATTGATGACCTAGGTAGGCTTGAGAAATGGTCAAGAACGTGGCAACTACAGTTTAATGCGAAATAATGCAAAATCATGCACTTGGGTCTCAAAAACCCAAAGGCTAAATATACTATCAAGGGTACTATAATGGAAATTACTGAGGAGGAAAGGGATTTAGGAGTCACTATTTCAAGTGACTTCAAGGCAGGAAAGCAATGCAACAAAGCAATGAGAAAGGCAAGTCAGATGCTTGGTTGCATAGGGAGAGGAATCAGTAGCAGGAAAAAAAAAGTGATAATGCCACTGTATAGGTCATTGGTACGGCCCCATCTGGAATACTGTGTCCAGTTCTGGAGACTATATCTCCAGAAGGATATAAATACATTAGAGAGTGTACAAAGAAGGGCAACTAAAATGGTGCATGGCCTACATCACACAACTTGCCCGGAAAGGCTAAAAGATCTTAACATGTATAGTTTGTAGGAGAGAAGGGAAAGGGGGGACATGATAGAAACTTTCAAATATATCAAGGGTCTTAACAAAGTTCAGGAGGGAAACATTCTTCAAAGGAAGAGAAGTATTAGAACTCGAGGACATACACTGAGACTGGAGAGGGGGAGGTTCAGGGGAAATTTAAGGAAAAATTACTTCACAGAAAGGGTAGTGGATAAGTGGAATAGCCTCCCATCAGAGGTGGTAGAGGCTAAGACTGTAGACCAATTTAAACATGCTTGGGATAGGCATATGAATATCCTTACAAAGAATTAAGGTTCAACAAGGGTTGAGATTGCCTAAAGGATATATAAATAAAAAAAAGGGGCAGACTAGATGGGCCAAGTGGTTCTTATCTGCCGTCAAATTCTATGTTTCTGTGTTTCTATGTTACGAGTCTTGTTAAAGGGGAATACTAAAATAACCCATCCTAGATTTGAATGAATGAAATATTCTTATTAAATACTTTGTTCTTTACATAGTTGAATGTGCTGACAACAAAATCACACAAAAATTATCAATGGGAATCAAATTTATTAACCCATGGAGGTCTGGATTTGGAGTCACACTCAAAATTAAAGTGGAAAAACACACTACAGGCTGATCCAACTTTGATGTAATGTCCTTAAAACAAGTCAAAATGAGGCTCAGTAGTGTGTGTGGCCTCCACGTGCCTGTATGACCTCCCTACAACGCCTGGGCATGCTCCTGATGAGGTGGCGGATGGTCTCCTGAGGGATCTCCTCCCAGACCTGGACTAAAGCATCCGCCAACTCCTAGACAGTCTGTGGTGCAACGTGGCATTGGTGGATGGAGCGAGACATGATGTCCCAGATGTGCTCAATTTGATTCAGGTCTGGGGAACGGGCGGGCCAGTCCATAGCATCAATGCCTTCGACTTGCAGGAACTGCTGACACACTCCAGCCACATGAGGTCTAGCATTGTCTTGCATTAGGAGGAACCCAGGGCCAACCGCACCAGCATATGGTCTCACAACGGGTCTGAGGATCTCATCTCGGTACCTAATGGCAGTCAGGCTACCTCTGGTGAGCACATGGAGGGCTGTGCGGCCCCCCAAAGAAATGCCACCCACACCATTACTGACCCACTGCTAAACCGGTCATGCTGGAGGATGTTGCAGGCAGCAGAACGTTCTCCTTGGCGTCTCCAGACTCTGTCACGTCTGTCACATGTGCTCAGTGAGAACCTGCTTTCATCTGTGAAGAGCACAGGGCGCCAGTGGCGAATTTGCCAGTCTTGGTGTTCTCTGGCAAATGCCAAACGTCCTGCACGGTGTTGGGCTGTAAGCACAACCCCCACCTGTGGACGTCGGGCCCTCATACCACCCTCATGGAGTCTGTTTCTGATCGTTTGAGTAGACACATGCACATTTGTGGCTTGCTGGAGGTCATTTTGCAGGGTTCTGGCAGTGCTCCTCCTGTTCCTTCTTGCACAGAGGCGGAGGTAGCGGTCCTGCTGCTGGGTTGTTGCCCTCCTACGGCCTCCTCCACGTCTCCTGATGTACTGGCCTGTCTCCTGGTAGCGCCTCCATGCTCTGGACACTACGCTGACAGACACGGCAAACCTTCTTGCCACAGCTCGCATTGATGTGCCATCCTGGATGAGCTGCACTACCTGAGCCACTTGTGTGGGTTGTAGACTCCGTCTCATGCTACCACTAGAGTGAAAGCACCGCCAGCTTTCAAAAGTGACCAAAACATCAGCCAGAAAGCATAGGAGCTGAGAAGTGGTCTGTGGTCACCACCTGCAGAACAACTCCTTTATTGGGGGTGTCTTGCTAATTGCCTATAATTTCCACCTGTTGTCTATTCCATTTGCACAACAGCATGTGAAATTGATTGTCAATCAGTGTTGCTTCCTAAGTGGACAGTTTGATTCCACAGAAAAGTGATTGACTTGGAGTTACATTGTGTTGTTTAAGTGTTCCCTTTATTTTTTTGAGCAGTGTATATATATATATATATATATACAGAGAGAGAGAGAGATCAGATCTGCCAGACTCCCTGACATAATACACTATGTAGAGTGATTGAACACTCGGGGTGTAGCATGGGCACACTAGTTGTAATGCATGATCACATTAACGCTGAGAAATGTTCTTGATAACTCTGTGCTCCCTACATTGTGGCAGTTCTGCGGAAACGACAAATGTTTTTATCAGGATGACAATTCCATCTGTCATGTTTCCAGGGCGACGCTGGACTGGTATACAGAAAATTTGGTAACCCACATGGAATGGTCAGCTCAGAGTCCACTGAGAACCTCTGGGATGAATTGGAGCGATGGTTGCGTTCTAGACCGACTCAACCTTCTTAGCTGTCGCAGTTGGTCACTGTACTTGAGGCAGAATGGCAAAGCATACTGTCTGCTGTTGTCCAGGAACTTGTGGACAGTTGGCCAAGTAGGGTGTCTGCAGTAATCACTGCACATGGTGGACCCATAACGTACTGACGTCAATACAATCTCTTTGGTCTATTTGCTGTCGGTGTCCAATCACTTCTGTCCACATAGTGTACCAATCTCCATGACTCCCTGAACAGGCTAGAAATCTCCCTGATTGCACCTTACCCCCATTATGTACAGTAGTTGTTATGTTCTTGGCAGGGGCGTCAGAACGTTTTTTTTGGTTGGGGGGGGGGGGGGGGGGGGGGTGCCAGGATAAAATCTCAGTTTGGCTCCCCTAGCTCCTGACCACCTTAGACAGGTCTCTATGAAGCACCTGGTAGATCCCCTTATACACATTATGCCAGGAAGAGCCCATTACACACATTATACCAGGTAGAGTCCAATACACACATTACGCCTGGTAGAGCCGCTTACACACATTACACCCGGTAGAGCCGCTTGTACACATTACGCCTGCTAGAGCCCCTATACACATTACGCCTGGTAGAGCTCATTATACATATTATGCCGGATATAGCCCCTTGTACACATTACGCCTAGTAGATCCCATTACACACATTACGCCTGGTAGAGCAGCATTTACACATTACGCCTGGTAGAGCAGCGTTTACACATTACCCCTGGTAGAGCAGCGTTTACACATTACGCCTGGTAGAGCAGCGTTTACACATTACCCCTGGTAGAGCAGCGTTTACACATTACCCCTGGTAGAGCCGCTTGTACACATTATGCCTGGTAGAGCAGTGTTTACACATTACGCCTGGTAGAGCAGCGTTTACACATTACCCCTGGTAGAGCAGCGTTTACACATTATGCCTGGTAGAGCCGCTTGTACACATTATGCCTGGTAGAGCCGCTTGTACACATTATGCCTGTTAGAGCCACTTGTACACATTATGCCTGGTAGAGCAGCGTGTACACATTACGCCTGGTAGAGCAGCGTTTACACATTACCCCTGGTAGAGCAGCGTTTACACATTATGCCTGGTAGAGCCGCTTGTACACATTATGCCTGGTAGAGCCGCTTGTACACATTATGCCTGGTAGAGCCACTTGTACACATTATGCCTGGTAGAGCAGCGTGTACACATTACGCCTGGTAGAGGAGCGTTTACACATTACGCCTGGTAGAGCAGCGTTTACACATTACATCTGGTAGAGCCGCTTGTACACATTATGCCTGGTAGAGCCGCTTGTACACATTACGCCTCGTAGAGCCGCTTGTACACATTATGCCTGGTAGAGCAGCGTTTACACATTACGCCTGGTAGAGGAGCGTTTACACATTACGCCTGGTAGAGCAGCGTTTACACATTACGTCTGGTAGAGCCGCTTGTACACATTACGCCTGGTAGAGCCGCTTGTACACATTACGCCTGGTAGAGCCCATTATACATATTACGTCGGATAGAGCCCATTATACACATTACATGGAGGAGAAGGACAGAGGTACAGATGGCATAGGGAGCAGCGGTAAAGAGGGGGGAAAAGGGGGGAGTATCAGACACAGACAGAGGGGACAGAGGCATGGATGGAGAACATGCCATAGATATACAGACTGTACAGTATATAGGAAAGTGAGCAGAGGCACTAATGGGAAAGAGGACTGAGGCATAGAAAGGGGAGGGGTAAAGGCACAGTTGGAGGGGTGGGGAAAGCGGCGCACATGGGGACACAGGGGAAATAGGTGAACATGGAGACACAGGAGAAAGAGGCAGAGATGGGGACATAGGGGGAGGAGGCAGACATGTGGATATAGGGGAAAGAGGCACACATGGGGACATAAAGGAAAGAGGCACACATGGGGACATAGAGGAAAGTGGCACAGATGGGGATATAGGGGAAAGAGGCACACATGGAGATATAGGGAAAGAGGCACATAGGGGAAAGAGGTAGACATGTGGACATAGGGGAAAGAATCACACCTGAGAATCTTGTGAGAGTCTCTATCCAGTCCAGCCAGGGGATGCAGGGGGAGGAGGAGAACGGAGGAGTAGCAGGAGACCTGGGGGCGGGGCTACATGCAAATGAGTGAGTAGAGGAAGTTGAGCTTGTTGGGAGATCTAAACATTCCCCTGCGAGGCTGCTACTCCAGAGTGAGGGGGGCACCCCCATGCCGGTAACTACAGTCTGCATATAATGATATAGTGCTGGCAGAGGGGGGGCTGCTGGCATTAATAATCCCAGCTCCGAGCTGCTCCTTCTTACCCAGACGCATGTCTGCAGCCGAGAACATCAGGGGCCTCTGTAGACCCTCTGCTTCCTGTAAACCCCCCTCTCTATTGCTTTGACCTCAGTCCCACTCTCAGCTGTACAGCGCTGTCTGCGAGGGGAGACCCAGCCGGGGGATCGCGGTGAAGTGCTCCCTCCTCCACTGCTGTAGCTTGCCACATCCTGGGCGGGATGTACTAAGCGGAAAATGCGGTAAACTCCCTGTTTACCGCATTTTCCTGATGTACTAACCCCCGGCCGGCAGGACAGCGCCGCGTCGGGGTACGCCAGCTTTAGCCCCCGGGCGCCCCCGTCACCCCGCGCATGCGCAAACTGACTTCTGGGGCCGAATCCCGGAAGTCAGGCTGCCGCTGCGCATCGCAGAGGACAGCTCTTATCGGAAGAGCTGTCCTCCGCAATGCTGATCGCATATGTTAGTACATATGCGATCAGCATCGTGGCGCAGGGAGGCGATGGGCGGCGATGTACATTAGTACATCCCGCCCCCTGTCAGCAGTGTGACAAGCGCAGCAAGCCGCGGAGCGGAGAGAGCGGCTTTCCAGGCAGGCGCCTCCCTGCATCGCGGGCCACGCTGAGCGGCTAGTGCCAGCTCTGCTGCCGGGTAACGTGCTGCTGTATTAGCAGCGGTGCCGGACACACTGCTGCTAATACAGGAGCACGGGCAGCGCTGAAGCTAGCGGCTGCACAGGCGTCCGGGTGGATGGCGCCTCTTTCAAGTTTTGGTTGGAGCGAGCTGCCCCCTTGCCCCCCCCCCCCCTCTTCCGACGCCCCTGGTTCTTGGGGAAAAAAAGATATATATACATTCAAATTGGATCATCGTTGCCATTTCCCCGCATTGGCTATAAAAGTGACTGATCACTATGCCCAGTGGCATCAGAAGAGTGGTCCGCACCCAGGTGTCACCCTTGGAGGGTTTGACACCAAAATGCCGGCTTCTCCACAGTGGCAGGAGCTGGGTACTGCAGTGTGACATTCCAGTGCAGCACCCGGCTCCTGTCATATAGGAGGAGCCGACACTGCAGGTACTGGTCTCGAGAGGCAGGCCAGCATCTCTGCCCGCCTCTCGAGGAGGGGGGTTTCTGGGCAACTGGAAACCCCCCTGCGTTTGCCTATGCCTGTTTATTTAATTACTAGGCCTATTTTCCAGGCTGCTGCCTGTATGTGTTGAAGTACAGTGTCTGCTTCCAGTATAAGATGCTGTTACACCGGGAACGTACCTGTCTTATTTCCCCAACCCTGTTACTATGTATGAATATAATTATACATCAATGTCTATCACTGCTTTTAGATCTTGCTGTCTGGATAAATCCATGTTTCTGGCAAAGTCCAATCTTCTTAAGTCAACAACACGCCGCCTTCTTATCATCAATGTCAGTCAGTGCTATTCAGGCTTGTGAACTTTCTGGGTGCTTCCTGCTCACCTATTACATAGAAACTATACAGCAAAGTCTTCCTATCACCACACACTGTATATGCAGCACAGTCGACAACACTTGTATTTTCCCTCATTCAGCAGCCTATTTCCTCCTGTATAGTGTTACCTGGCCGTACGTGGGATATGTACAGCTCTTACCAGAGCCGGCCATAGACATAGGCAAACTAGGCAATTGCCTAGGGCATTTGATATGCCTAGGGGCATCATCAGCTTCTGCTGATTAAAATGATATGCAGCATGCCTATATTCTGTATGTAGCATTTCATATGCAGATACAGCCACAGTCTCACACAGTATATAGGCATGCTGCATATCAGTTTAATCAGCAGAAGCTGCTTGTGCATCCTAGCCACATAGCAATGCAAATAAGATGTATTTTCATGAAAAAAAAGGTTCCCGACGTTAGCATTGATGCAAGATTTGTGAGGACACATCTGTATCCAAGCAGAGGCAGAGGTCACAGTGTTAGTGGAAGTGTGAGTGCTGTGTGCATGTAAGTGGGTTGCTTGTGCAGTAGTGTTCAGAATATGTGTAAGGAGCATTATGTGTGTCATGTAAAAATGCATTATTAATGTGCAACATATGTGTAAAGGGCTACTGTGTGTGTCATTTATGTATATAAGGGCATTAATAATGTGCGGCATATGTGTAACAGGGTACTACTGTATGTGTGTCATTATGTGTATAGGGGCACTAATAATGTGCATCAAATGTGTAGGGGGCACTATGTGTGTCATTATGTGTATAAGGACATTAATAATGTGCGGCATATGTGTAAGGGACATTATGTGTTAAAGGGCACTAATAAAGGTTGTCATAATGTGTAAGGTGCATTATGTTTATAAGGACATTAATGTGTCTCATATGTGTAAGGGGCATTACTGTGTGGAATTGTGTATAAATGCATTACTAATGTGTGGCATTATGTGTATAAGGTGCTCTACTATGTGGCGTTGCATATAGAAAGGGCACTACTGTGTCGTCTAATGTGAATAAAGAGCAATAAGGTGTGGTGTAATGTGAATAAGGAGCAATTCAGTATGATGTAATGTGGATAAGGGGCTCTACTGTGAGGAGTAACGTTTATAAGGTAAAGTGATACTACTGTGGGATGTAATATAAATTATGGACACTATTGCAAGATAAAATGTGAATAAAGATGCAGTACCGTGTGGCGTAATTGGAATTGGGGTTACTATTGTGTGGCCATGCCCCTTCCCAGCAAGAAGATACCCCTTTTTGGGCTGTGCGTCAAATGTGCGAACTGTTCCTATTTAAAATATAGGGGGTACAAGGACTGCTATGGATGAGGGGTGATGGTGCTGGGAAAGAGGTGCAAGGTCAGAGGCAGAACCAGCGGTGGTGCTAGGGGGCACCAGCCAAAATCTTGCCTAGGGCATCATATTGGTTAGGGCCGGCTCTGGCTCTTACCGACGCTGCGTCGATACCTCTGCTACAGAGATAGCTCAGGCCTCAGACGTCTATTCTCCGAGCAGATTTCTGAAGAACTTACTGTAAAGAAACATTTATCTTTTGTGTTTTCTTGCTGAGTGTTGAGCTCTCCCCCCACGTTTGGGACTGTTCTTAGCGTTTGTGTATTACGTAGTCACCTTTGCTGAGTGGACTATGGAAATAATGTAGCGGCTGCTATAGATATTTATCATAGGGTATAACCTGGGGATGATCATGATAACACGCTGTATACGTTAGGCCCTGATGATGTTATACTATACTTTGCTGTCATGTATGCAAATGTTTGTGCGAGGTGTGTCCTGAGCTTGCACAGTGCACACTGAGCAGACTTTTTCCAGTGCATTGATCTTAATGCAACTGTGACATCCAGAACTTTAATCAGATATGAATTTGTCATAGTACTATTACATAGTGCTGTCATTTAGGGGTCTGTTCATAAAATAATATATGTTGTTTTTTTTTTTTTTGTCAATGTGATGAGGCTCATTATTGCATCTTCCTATCTATCAGTTGGTTACAAAGAGTGATAATGGAAAAACTCTGTGCTATCCATTACGTATGGGGCCTTCGAGCAAGGATGGAATGGGGGGGCATCTGCCCCCCCCCCTCCCACTCCCCACCCCCTCAGGCTAGTGCCCCAGTAGCTTCTTGTGAGGCAGGTAGAGAATGCTGACTGGCTGCTCTCATTGTGAATTGCACCCAATCACAACGGCCGCAGTAATCTCTACCTGCCTCGCAGCCTTCATCCAGACAGTGAATGGCTGATTGGTGGATGGCTGGAGCTATCTACCAATCAGAGTGCTGAAAGACATTCACTGTATGGAGGCATGTGGAGAGACGGCGTAGTACTGCAGGAGGGGTAAGTTGTGATTTAAAAAATAAATATATATATTCCCGTGAATGGGCCTACAATGGCCTTTGCCCAGGGCCTACAATGCTGTGAAGACCACCCTGGATAAGCTTATTTACTTAGCACTGCCACAATGCCCATTCTATTAACACCACCTAAGGATGGCGTCACCAGGACAAAAGCATTAATAGATTTAAAAAAAAAATTAAGATTTTATTTTAGTGCAGTACTTTTAAAACAATGTTGTTGGTTTTTTAAAGTAAAATAAAAGTTGAATAGTTTGGGGAAAAGATGTGATCTATTATATATAATGTTATGTAGTACGAGTGTAGCTGGATACACATTGGGGGTAATTCAGACCTGATTGTAGCAGAAAATTTGTTAGCAGTTGGGCAAAACCATGGGGGTCATTCCGAGTTGATCACACCAAGCAACTTTTTGCTGCTGGTGCGATCAACTAGACACCGCCTATGGGGGGAGTGTATTTTAGCATAGCAGGGCTGCGATCGCTTGTTCAGCCCTGCTATGCTAAAAACGTTTCACACACAACAAGACCAGCCCTGGACATACTTACCCTGTGCGACGGGTCCAGCGATGATGGTCACGGCTTTGACGTCAGACATCCGCCCTCAGTTCGCCTGGACACGCCTGCGTTTTTCTTACCACTCCCCAAAAATGGCTTCAAACGGTCAGTTGACGCCCCGGAACACCTTCCTGCTGTCAATCTTCTTGCGGTCGCCGCTGCAACCGCTTTCTTCGCTGTCAGCATCGTTGCCGTCGCCGGGCAACGGCGCGCGTGTGCAATGCGAACGCCGCGCATGCGCATTCCAGACCCGATCGCACCGCTGCGAAGAAGCACAGCGTGCGATCGGGTCGGAATGAGGGCCCATGTACACTGCAGGTGTGGCATATGTAACATGTGCAGAGAGAGTTAGATTTGGGTGGGGTGTGTTCAAACTGAAATCTAAATTGCAGTGTAAAAATAAAGCAGCCAGTATTTACCCTGCACAGAAACTAAATAACCCACCCAAATCTAACTCTCTCTACATATGTTACATCTGCCCCACCTGCAGTGCACGTGGTTTTGCCCAACTGCTAACAAATTTGCTGCTGCGATCAGGTCTGAATTACCCCATTAAACCATGTGCGATGCCGGCAGCGACGAGTAATGGTGGCATGGCCATTGCTTGCGTTGTCGCCCATCGGACCTGCATGCCGGTCTGACGGAGGATGTCGCTGACGATGCACGCGATGCATATACACTAGACCAGGCATGTCCAGACTGCAGCCCTTCAGCTGTTGTGAAACTACATATCCCAGCATGCCCTGACACAGTTTTGCTGTCAGAGAATGCTAAAGCAGTGTCAGGGCATGCTGGGATGTGTAGTTTCTCAACAGCTGGAGGGCCGCAGTCTGGACATGCCTGCACTAGACGATACCGGATACTGTGAATGACGGAATCCCGCACATCGCCCACGATATCGTCTAGTGTGTACCCGGCTTATGTTTCTGTATTTGTTTTCTAATACCTCGTTTGTTTGTTTTTTCCCCATGAGACCTGAAAGCCCAAATCTGGACTACAGGCTCCATTGTACATACCCTGAGCCTAACAATTGTATATACAGTGATGGATGGGTTATTATCACCGCTGCGGGGCTGTGTCGCTATCAATTGCCTACGCAATTTTTAATAAATGAAGGTGTTTTATTTATTTTTCAATTGCTGCGGTGAATCCTATATTAATAAATAGGCCCCTAGATGTTGGACAGTAGCGTTAACTTGTAAGGGATGCTGTTAATGGGTGTGGCTCATTAGATCGACAGTGTCTAGGTCGACCACTATAGGTCGACAGTCACTAGGTCGACAGGGTTGGAAGGTCGACAGGGGCTCTAGGTCGACATGTGCTAGGTCGACAGGTCAAAAGGTTGACATGAGGTGTCGTTTTCTTCGTAGAGTGACCGGGAACCCCAATTAGTGCACCGTGACCCCTCGCATGGCTCGCTTCGCTCGTCACAGATTACCGTTCCAATCGTAGTCCACGTGGATCGTTAAGTATGAAAAAGTAAAAAAGAAAAGAAAAAAAGTGAAAAAAATCATGTCGACCTTTTGACCTAGCACATGCCGACATAGAAACCCTGTCGAGCTTCCACCCCTGCCGACCTAGTGACTGTCGACCTATAGTGATCGACCTAAACATTGTCGACCTAGACACTGTCGATCTTCAGACCGGATACCGCGGTTAATATACTGCCTGTCGGGATCCCAGCGTTCAGGATACCAATGCAGGAATCCCGACAGTTTGGTAAATGTCGGCTGTCGGAATCCCGACCGCAGCCCCGTATTCCCACTCGGGTGGTGGGTCCACTCCACGCCACCATCCGAGTGGGAATATAACCTGTGGCGAGCGAAGCTTGCCACCGGGCCTGAAGTGTGGCGAGTTGACTTGCTGACAGGATTCCTGCTGACGGTATAGTAACAGCCGCCTTCGCATCTGCCGGTCTCCAGAATGTAACTCCATATTGATTGCTGAATATTCATCCAACCTACAAAATGCCTGGACCTCATTTATAATAGCCCCAAACTGCCAGGGCACAGTGCAGATGTAGGCACCGGCACCTCAGTGTGTGCTGGCGGGTCGAGGCTTCCACCCAGGAGCATGGGTTTGCAGAGCAAGATGGAGGTGCATATGGGGGATGGAACTTCTCCCATTAGTACTGGTGGATGCGAGGAGTTACATGACATTAGGATGTCACTGTCTAAGTACATAGTAGAGGACTGGGGCGCCTAGTTTGCTGACAGGTATTGTGTAGGATGAGACTACGTTGCAGTACACAGTCATTTCCGTTCCACAGAAACGCGTGAGCTCTGCATCAGATTTCAGCTGGCAGAGATAAAGTCGTGTCTTATAGTTTTAATGGAAGCATTTTTCACCTTACAGTCGCACTTCTGGGAAGAAGCACATTTATAGCATCACCTGCCCACAGGTCATATAGAGTGATGTCATCTCTCACGCTATTTATTATTATTATTTCAATAAATGACATTAAATCTACCAGTGGTTTAGGAGGAAAAAAACATATTATGAATGATAATGAAATAGGTGGTTGTAAACTGGTAAATGTTGGATCTTCATGTGACCTTTTGTACTTTTGTAAAATGCGCCTGTTGGGAGCTTCCTCACCTTCTCTCATACCTGGCGCGTTTCCAGAGAAGCATCTGGAGAGGACAGGCTCTATGTGTAGGCTGCTTTGTGGCATTGTATGATAATGATTTCATGGTTTGATTGTAAATTGTTCATTTTGTCCCATTGCTTTTCTACTTTGTCTTAACTCTGGTTTTGTCTTATCACCTATATCTGTAGTCTTTAATACCTCTAGTGTACAAATCTCAGTACTTGTGCAATCAGGAGAACGCGTTTCACATCAGCACCTTGTCGCCTTTCTAATCACACGTACAGTAGAGTAGCATAATGCTATTTTAGGGACAGGATGAGGTTTGACCTCACTCCCCTCATCTCGCAGGCTGTTTCTAGAAGAGGAAGTTATTGGCTTATTTTAGTAACCAGCCGTAGCAAGCAATTGCATCAGGGGTAATTATTAACGGTTATAGTAACCGCCCAATATACAGTGGGATCCGGTCTTTAGGTCGACAGTAAGTAAGTCGACACTGTCTAGGCCGATCACTAATGGTTGACAGTAAGTACTGTAGGTCGACATGGTTTCTAGGTCGACAGGGACTCTAGGTCGACATGTTCTAGGTCGACATGACAAAAGGTTGACATGAGTTTTTCAATTTTTTTAATTTTTTAACTTTTTCATAGTTTACGATCCACGTGGACTACAATTGGGAATGGTAACCTGCCCGAAGCATGGAGAGCGAAGTGAGTGCAGCAAGGGGACACAATGCACTAATTGGGGTTCTCCGTCACTGTATGGAGAAAATGACACCAAAAAAAGTAAAAAAACTCATGTCGACTTTTTCTCATTTCGACCTAGTACATGTCGATCTAGAAACCATGTCGACTTACTTTCTGTCGACCAATAGTGGTCGACCTAAGTCTAATCTACCTAACATACCACACGCTATACAGTAATGTCTCCTCCTGCTCACTGAAATCCCAGATCTACAGGAAATAGTATTGGATTAGACTTTACATTTAATATTAACCTGAATGTGTAACATGCAAAAGAAAATTCCATTTATATGTTCCTTAGGAACAGCGCGCTAATTTTAAAAAGACCCTATCGCCAGGTAATTTTTATTGTATTATTACATAGTACATTTGTAACAAACCAAAGGAAAAACAATAACAGGGTTCTTCCTTTATGTCAGTGGTCAGGGAACAGGGGTAAATTACCCCAAATAGGGTAAAAATGAAATTCCTGGGGGTAATGGATGGTTGCGCTGCCGAGACACAGCCCCGTCCAGCACTGGCCGGCTCGCGATGTGATGTGCTGACGTCACACTACGCTCCCTCCTGCCCACCCTGTGCTGTGTTCCTGGCCGCTCCCTCCTGCTCGCCCGTCCTGCGCTGTCCTGTCCTCCCGCCAGCGGCCCACCAACCCACACACGGAACTTGAAGTATTCTGTGGCTGACCGCTGACGGAGTTCCGCAGGATCAGACAGTGGCCCACATAACAGTGGGAAATTCCCACTGACATCACTGAGGTGAGGATGTGACCATCTGTCCCCGAAAAGTCGTGTCCCCCCCTTCCCCCCTCCATCCATCTTTCTTGCATTCTTACATTCTGGTGTTTTTTATATATATATATATATATATATATATATATAGCGATATGTGTGAGCGGCACTCTCAGGACTTCTTACAAATAACAGGACATCACCCCGTCAATGACTGCAACGTTTCGGTTATATTATAAAACCGACATCAGGCGTACCCTACTGCCTCTATGTACTCCCCTATTATTACATCACATAATACAGTCACACACTGACCCTACTGCCTCTATGTACTCCCCTATTATTACATCACATAATACAGTCACACACTGACCCTACTGCCTCTATGTACTCCCCTATTATTACATCACATAATACAGTCACACACTGACCCTACTGCCTCTATGTACTCCCCTATTATTACATCACATAATACAGTCACACACTGACCCTACTGCCTCTATGTACTCCCCTATTATTACATCACATAATACAGTCACACACTGACCCTACTGCCTCTATGTACTCCCCCTATTATTACATCACATAATACAGTCACACACTGACCCTACTGCCTCTATGTACTCCCCCTATTATTACATCACATAATACAGTCACACACTGACCCTACTGCCGGCTATGTACTCCCCCTATTATTACGTCACATAATACAGTCACACACTGACCCTACTGCCGGCTATGTACTCCCCCTATTATTACATCACATAATACAGTCACACACTGACCCTACTGCCTCTATGTACTCCGCCTATTATTACATCACATAATACAGTCACACACTGACCCTACTGCCTCTATGCACTCCCCCTATTATTACTTCACATAATACAGTCACACACTGACCCTACTGCCGGCTATGTACTCCCCCTATTATTACATCACATAATACAGTCACACACTGACCCTACTGCCTCTATGTACTCCCCCTATTATTACTTCACATAATACAGTCACACACTGACCCTACTGCCTCTATGTACTCCCCCTATTATTACATCACATAATACAGTCACACACTGACCCTACTGCCGGCTATGTACTCCCCTTATTATTACATCACATAATACAGTCACACACTGACCCTACTGCCGGCTATGTACTCCCCCTATTATTACATCACATAATACAGTCACACACTGACCCTACTGCCTCTATGTACTCCCCCTATTATTACATCACATAATACAGTCACACACTGACCCTACTGCCGGCTATGTACTCCCCCTATTATTACATCACATAATACAGTCACACACTGACCCTACTGCCGGCTATGTACTCCCCCTATTATTACATCACATAATACAGTCACACACTGACCCTACTGCCTCTATGTACTCCCCCTATTATTACATCACATAATACAGTCACACACTGACCCTACTGCCTCTATGTACTCCCCCTATTATTACTTCACATAATACAGTCACACACTGACCCTACTGCCTCTATGTACTCCCCCTATTATTACATCACATAATACAGTCACACACTGACCCTACTGCCGGCTATGTACTCCCCCTATTATTACATCACATAATACAGTCACACACTGACCCTACTGCCGGCTATGTACTCCCCCTATTATTACATCACATAATACAGTCACACACTGACCCTACTGCCTCTATGTACTCCCCCTATTATTACATCACATAATACAGTCACACACTGACCCTACTGCCTCTATGTACTCCCCCTATTATTACTTCACATAATACAGTCACACACTGACCCTACTGCCTCTATGTACTCCCCCTATTATTACATCACATAATACAGTCACACACTGACCCTACTGCCGGCTATGTACTCCCCCTATTATTACGTCACATAATACAGTCACACACTGACCCTACTGCCGGCTATGTACTCCCCCTATTATTACATCACATAATACAGTCACACACTGACCCTACTGCCTCTATGTACTCCGCCTATTATTACATCACATAATACAGTCACACACTGACCCTACTGCCTCTATGCACTCCCCCTATTATTACTTCACATAATACAGTCACACACTGACCCTACTGCCGGCTATGTACTCCCCCTATTATTACATCACATAATACAGTCACACACTGACCCTACTGCCTCTATGTACTCCCCCTATTATTACTTCACATAATACAGTCACACACTGACCCTACTGCCTCTATGTACTCCCCCTATTATTACATCACATAATACAGTCACACACTGACCCTACTGCCGGCTATGTACTCCCCTTATTATTACATCACATAATACAGTCACACACTGACCCTACTGCCGGCTATGTGCTCCCCCTATTATTACATTACATAATACAGTCACACACTGACCCTACTGCCGCTATGTACTCCCCCTATTATTACATCACATAATACAGTCACACACTGACCCTACTGCCTCTATGTACTCCCCCTATTATTACATCACATAATACAGTCACACACTGACCCTACTGCCGGCTATGTACTCCCCTTATTATTACATCACATAATACAGTCACACACTGACCCTACTGCCGGCTATGTGCTCCCCCTATTATTACATCACATAATACAGTCACACACTGACCCTACTGCCGGCTATGTACTCCCCTTATTATTACATCACATAATACAGTCACACACTGACCCTACTGCCGGCTATGTACTCCCCCTATTATTACATCACATAATACAGTCACACACTGACCCTACTGCCGGCTATGTGCTCCCCCTATTATTACATCACATAATACAGTCACACACTGACCCTACTGCCTCTATGTACTCCCCCTATTATTACATCACATAATACAGTCACACACTGACTCTACTGCTGGCTATGGACTCCCCCTATTATTACATCACATAATACAGTCACACACTGACCCTACTGCCGGCTATGTACTCCCCCTATTATTACATCACATAATACAGTCAAACACTGGCCCTACTGCCGCCTATGGACTCCCCCTATTATTACATCACATAATACAGTCACACACTGACACTACTGCCTCTATGTACTCCCCCTATTATTACATCACATAATACAGTCACACACTGACCCTACTGCCGGCTATTTACTCCCCCTATTATTACATCACATAATACAGTCACACACTGACCCTACTGCCTCTATGTACTCCCCCTATTATTACATCACATAATACAGTCACACACTGACCCTACTGCCGGCTATGTACTCCCCCTATTATTACATCACATAATACAGTCACACACTGACCCTACTGCCGGCTATGTACTCCCCCTATTATTACATCACATAATACAGTCACACACTGACCCTACTGCCTCTATGTACTCCCCCTATTATTACATCACATAATACAGTCACACACTGACCCTACTGCCGGCTATGTACTCCCCCTATTATTACATCACATAATACAGTCACACACTGACCCTACTGCCTCTATGTACTCCCCCTATTATTACATCACATAATACAGTCACACACTGACCCTACTGCCGGCTATGTACTCCCCCTATTATTACATCACATAATACAGTCACACACTGACCCTACTGCCGGCTATGGACTCCCCCTATTATTACATCACATAATACAGTCAGACACTGACCCTACTGCCTCTATGTACTCCCCCTATTATTACATCACATAATACAGTCAGACACTGACCCTACTGCCGGCTATGGACTCCCCCTATTATTACATCACATAATACAGTCACACACTGACCCTACTGCCGGCTATGTACTCCCCCTATTATTACATCACATAATACAGTCACACACTGACCCTACTGCCGGCTATGTACTCCCCCTATTATTAAATCACATAATACAGTCACACACTGACCCTACTGCCGGCTATGTTCTCCCCCTATTATTAAATCACATAATACAGTCACACACTGACCCTACTGCCTCTATGTACTCCCCCTATTATTACATCACATAATACAGTCACACACTGACCCTACTGCCGGCTATGTACTCCCCCTATTATTACATCACATAATACAGTCACACACTGACCCTACTGCCGGCTATGTACTCCCCCTATTATTACATCACATAATACAGTCACACACTGACCCTACTGCCGGCTATGTACTCCCCCTATTATTACATCACATAATACAGTCACACACTGACCCTACTGCCGGCTATGTACTCCCCCTATTATTACATCACATAATACAGTCAGACACTGACCCTACTGCCGGCTATGGACTCCCCCTATTGTTACATCACATAATACAGTCAGACACCGACCCTACTGCCGGCTATGTACTCCCCCTATTATTACATCACATAATACAGTCACACACTGACCCTACTGCCGGCTATGTACTCCCCCTATTATTACATCACATAATACAGTCACACACTGACCCTACTGCCGGATATGTACTCCCCCTATTATTACATCACATAATACAGTCACACACTGACCCTACTGCCTCTATGTACTCCCCCTATTATTACATCACATAATACAGTCACACACTGACCCTACTGCCGGCTATGTACTCCCCCTATTATTACATCACATAATACAGTCACACACTGACCCTACTGCCGGCTATGTACTCCCCCTATTATTACATCACATAATACAGTCTCACACTGACCCTACTGCCGGCTATCGTCTCCCCCTATTATTACATCACATAATACAGTCACACACTGACCCTACTGCCGGCTATGTACTCCCCCTATTATTACATCACATAATACAGTCACACACTGACCCTACTGCCGGCTATGTACTCCCCCTATTATTACATCACATAATACAGTCACACACTGACCCTACTGCCTCTATGTACTCCCCCTATTATTACATCACATAATACAGTCACACACTGACCCTACTGCCGGCTATGTACTCCCCCTATTATTACATCACATAGTACAGTCACACACTGACCTTACTGCCTCTATGTACTCCACCTATTATTACATCACATAATACAGTCACACTCTGACCCTACTGCCGGCTATGTACTCCCCCTATTATTACATCACATAATACAGTCACACACTGACCCTACTGCCGGCTGTGTACTCCCCCTATTATTACATCACATAATACAGTCACACACTGGCCCTACTGCCGGCTATGTACTCCCCCTATTATTACATCACATAATACAGTCACACACTGACCCTACTGCCTCTATGTACTCCCCCTATTATTACATCACATAATACAGTCACACACTGACCCTACTGCCGGCTATGTACTCCCCCTATTATTACATCACATAATACAGTCACACACTGACCCTACTGCCGGCTATGTACTCCCCCTATTATTACATCACATAATACAGTCTCACACTGACCCTACTGCCGGCTATTGTCTCCCCCTATTATTACATCACATAATACAGTCACACACTGACCCTACTGCCGGCTATGTACTCCCCCTATTATTACATCACATAATACAGTCACACACTGACCCTACTGCCGGCTATGGACTCCCCCTATTATTACATCACATAATACAGTCACACACTGACCCTACTGCCTCTATGGACTCCCCCTATTATTACATCACATAATACAGTCACACACTGACCCTACTGCCGGCTATGTACTCCCCCTATTATTACATCACATAATACAGTCACACACTGACCCTACTGCCGGCTATGTACTCCCCCTATTATTACATCACATAATACAGTCACACACTGACCCTACTGCCGGCTATGTACTCCCCCTATTATTACATCACATAGTACAGTCACACACTGACCCTACTGCCTCTATGTACTCCCCCTATTATTACATCACATAATACAGTCACACACTGACCCTACTGCCGGCTATGTACTCCCCCTATTATTACATCACATAATACAGTCACACACTGACCCTACTGCCGGCTATGTGCTCCCCCTATTATTACATCACATAATACAGTCACACACTGACCCTACTGCCGGCTATGTACTCCCCTTATTATTACATCACATAATACAGTCACACACTGACCCTACTGCCGGCTATGTACTCCCCCTATTATTACATCACATAATACAGTCACACACTGACCCTACTGCCGGCTATGTGCTCCCCCTATTATTACATCACATAATACAGTCACACACTGACCCTACTGCCTCTATGTACTCCCCCTATTATTATTACATCACATAATACAGTCACACACTGACCCTACTGCCGGCTATGTACTCCCCCTATTATTACATCACATAATACAGTCACACTCTGACCCTACTGCCGGCTATGTACTCCCCCTATTATTACATCACATAATACAGTCACACACTGACCCTACTGCCTCTATGTACTCCCCCTATTATTACATCACATAATACAGTCACACACTGACCCTACTGCCGGCTATGTACTCCCCCTATTATTACATCACATAATACAGTCACACACTGACCCTACTGCCGGCTATGTACTCCCCCTATTATTACATCACATAATACAGTCACACACTGACCCTACTGCCGGCTATGTACTCCCCCTATTATTACATCACATAATACAGTCACACTCTGACCCTACTGCCGGCTATGTACTCCCCCTATTATTACATCACATAATACAGTCACACACTGACCCTACTGCCGGCTATGTACTCCCCCTATTATTACATCACATAATACAGTCACACACTGACCCTACTGCCGGCTATGGACTCCCCTTATTGTTACATCACATAATACAGTCAGACACCGACCCTACTGCCGGCTATGTACTCCCCCTATTATTACATCACATAATACAGTCACACACTGACCCTACTGCCGGCTATGTACTCCCCCTATTATTACATCACATAATACAGTCACACACTGACCCTACTGCCGGCTATGTACTCCCCCTATTATTACATCACATAATACAGTCACACACTGACCCTACTGCCGGCTATGTACTCCCCCTATTATTACATCACATAATACAGTCACACACTGACCCTACTGCCGGCTATGTACTCCCCCTATTATTACATCACATAATACAGTCACACACTGACCCTACTGCCTCTATGTACTCCCCCTATTATTACATCACATAATACAGTCACACACTGACCCTACTGCCGGCTATGTACTCCCCCTATTATTACATCACATAATACAGTCACACACTGACCCTACTGCCGGCTATGTACTCCCCCTATTATTACATCACATAATACAGTCACACACTGACCCTACTGCCGGCTATGTACTCCCCCTATTATTACATCACATAATACAGTCACACACTGACCCTACTGCCTCTATGTACTCCCCCTATTATTACATCACATAATACAGTCACACACTGGCCCTACTGCCGGCTATGTACTCCCCCTATTATTACATCACATAATACAGTCACACACTGGCCCTACTGCCGGCTATGGACTCCCCTTATTGTTACATCACATAATACAGTCAGACACCGACCCTACTGCCGGCTATGTACTCCCCCTATTATTACATCACATAATACAGTCACACACTGACCCTACTGCCTCTATGTACTCCCCCTATTATTACATCACATAATACAGTCAGACACCGACCCTACTGCCGGCTATGTACTCCCCCTATTATTACATCACATAATACAGTCACACACTGGCCCTACTGCCGGCTATGTACTCCCCCTATTATTACATCACATAATACAGTCACACACTGGCCCTACTGCCGGCTATGTACTCCCCCTATTATTACATCACATAATACAGTCACACACTGGCCCTACTGCCGGCTATGGACTCCCCTTATTGTTACATCACATAATACAGTCAGACACCGACCCTACTGCCGGCTATGTACTCCCCCTATTATTACATCACATAATACAGTCACACACTGACCCTACTGCCGGCTATGTACTCCCCCTAATATTACATCACATAATACAGTCAGACACCGACCCTACTGCCGGCTATGTACTCCCCCTATTATTACATCACATAATACAGTCACACACTGACCCTACTGCCGGCTATGTACTCCCCCTTTCTCTAACGTTCTTGAGGATGCTGGGACTCCGTAAGGACCATGGGGAATAGACGGGCTCCGCAGGAGGTAGGGCACTTTAAGAAAGCTTTGGACTCTGGGTGTGCACTGGCTCCTCCCCCTATGCTCCTCCTCCAGACCTCAGTTTTACACTGTGCCCAGAGCAAGATGGGTGCACTGCAGAGAGCTCTCCTGAGTTCTCTGCCTAGAAGCATTTTTGTTTGGATTTTTTTCTACTTTTTTACAGGGAGCACTGCTGGCAACAGGCTCCCTGCATCGAGGGACTGAGGAGAGAGGGGCAGACCTTCTTGTCTAAGATAGGCTCTGCTTCCTCGGCTACTGGACACCATTAGCTCCAGAGGGGGTGAACACAGGTTCTTACTGGGCGTCCACCCCCAGAGCCGCGCCGCCATTCTCCTCACAGAGCCAGAAGAACCGAAGTCAGAAGACGTCAGGCGGCAGAAGCCTTCAGCTTCACTGAGGTAACGCACAGCACTGCAGCTGTGCGTCATTGCTCCCATACACCTCACATACTCCGGTCACTGTAAGGGTGCAGGGCGCAGGGGGGGACGCCCTGGGCAGCAATATAACACCTCTATTATGGCAAAAGACAATATACATGTACAGGTGGGCACTGTACATGTATATAAAAGAGCCCCCGCCATATTATAGTAAGTTTGAGCGGGACAGAAGGCCCGCCGCCGAGGGGGCGGGGCTTCTCCCTCAGCACTCACCAGTGCCATTTTCTCTCCCCAGCACCGCTGAGAGGAAGCTCCCCGGACTCTCACCTGCTTACACACGGTGAAGGGGTGTTTAAAGGAAAGGGGGGGGGGGCACATAATTGGCGGATAACATATTAAACAGCGCGGCTGGGGGAAAAACATTTTGTGTTGGTCTCCAGGGTCATTGCGCTTGGGTGTGTGCTGGCTTACTCTCTCTCTGTCTCTCCAAAGGGCCTTGAAGGGTATACTGTCTTCAGAAAAGAGGTTCCCTGTGTGTGTGAAGTGTGTCGGTACGCGTGTGTCGACATGTTTGATGAGGAAGGCTCGCTTAATGTGGAGGAGGAGTGCTTGAATGTCATGTCGCCGTCGGCAACACCGACACCGGAATGGGTGGATATGCTGAATGTCTTGAATGCAAATGTCAATCTATTGCATAAAAGGTTAGACAAGGCTGAAGCTAGGGATCAGTCAGGTAGCCAGTCCATGCCTGTCCCTGTGGCACCAGGCCCTTCGGGGTCTCAGAAGCGCACCATATCCCAGATCGATGACACAGATACCGACACGGATACTGACTCTAGTGTCGACTATGAGGATGCAAAATTACAGCCGAGGGTGGCAAAAGGTATTCGGTACATGATTATTGCCATTAAAGAGGTTTTGCATATCACAGAGGACCCCCTGTCCCTGACACGAGGATACACATGTATAAAGGGGAAAAGCCTGAAGTCACCTTTCCGTCCTCATTTGAACAGAGTGAATTGTGCGAAAAGGCTTGGGAATCTCCGGATAGGAGACCACAAGTTCCCAAAAGGATTTTTATGGCGTATCCTTTTCCACAAATGGATAGGATACGATGGGAATCTTCGCCTAAAGTAGACAAGGCGCTGACACGCTTGTCCAAAAAGGTGGCACTGCCTTCTCAGGACACGGCTTCCCTCAAGGATCCTGCTGATCGCAGGCAGGAAATTACCTTGAAGCACATTTACACTCATTCAGGTACTATTGTTAGACCGGCTATGGCGTCGGCCTGGGTTTGTAGTGCGGTTGTGGCATGGGCAGATTCCTTATCTACGGAGATTGACACCTTAGATATGGATGCCATTCAAATGACCATAGAGCATATCAGAGATGCTGCCAAGTATATGAGAGATGCTCAGAGAGACATTTGTTTATTAAGCTCCAGAATAAATGCTATGTCTATTTCTGCTAGGCGGCTCTTGTGGACCCGACAGCGGACGGGAGACGCCGATTCAAAGCGGCATATGGAGTCCTTGCCGTACAAAGGGGAGGAGTTGTTTGGAGACGGCCTCTCGGACCTTGTCTCTACTGCTACGGCCGGTAAATCAAATTTTTTACCTTATGTTCCCCCACAGCATGCTAAGAAGGTACCGCATTATCAAATGCAGTCCTTTCGTTCCAATAACAAAAAGGTACGGGGATCGTCCTTTGTTGCCAGAGGGAAAGGCAGGGGAAAGAAGCTGCACACAGCTAGTTCCCAAGAGCAGAAGTCCTCCCCTGCGTCTGCAAAGTCCACCGCATGACGCTGGGGCTTCCCGGGGGGAGGCAGATCTAGTGGGGGCTCGTCTTCGGTTTTTCAGCCACGTCTGGGTTCACTCGCAGGTGGATCCCTGGGCATTAGAGATTGTTTCTCAAGGATACAGGCTGGAATTCGAAGACTTGCCTCCTCGCCGGTTTTTCAAGTCGGCTCTGCTGGCTTCCCCATCAGAGAGGGAGCTAGTGTTGGCAGCAATCCAAAAATTGTATATTCAACAGGTGATTGTCACAGTTCCTCATCTCCAGCAAGGAGAGCGATATTACTCAACCCTGTTTGTGGTCCCGAAACCGGACGGTTCGGTCAGACCCATTTTAAACCTAAAATCCCTGAACCTGTACTTGAAAAGGTTCAAGTTCAAAATGGAATCACTCAGGGCGGTCATCGACAGCCTCGAGGGGGAGGGATTGGATGGTGTCCCTGGACATTAAGGATGCTTACCTTCATGTTCCAGTATTCCCCCCTCATCAGGCGTTCCTGAGATTTGCAGTGCAGGACTGTCACTACCAATTTCAGACGTTGCCGTTTGGGCTGTCCACGGCCCCGAGAATTTTCACCAAGGTAATGGCGGAAATGATGGTGCTCCTGCGCAGGCAGGGGGTCACAATTATCCCATACTTGGACGATCTCCTCATAAAGGCGAGATCTCGGGAGAAGTTGCTGGACAGCATGTCTCTGTCCATGAAGACGTTGCAGTTACACGGCTGGATTCTCAATATACCGAAGTCCCAGCTAGTCCCTACAACGCGTCTAACTTTTTTGGGCCTGATTCTAGACACAGACCAGAAAAAGGTTTTTCTTCCGGTTGAAAAGGTTCAGGAGCTCATAGCCCTGGTCAGGAACCTATTAAAACCAAAACAGGTTTCAGTGCATCATTGCACGTGGGTCCTGGGGAAGATGGTGGCTTCATACGAGGCCATCCCTTTCGGCAGGTTCCATGCGAGGACTTTTCAATGGGACCTCTTGGACAAGTGGTCCGGGTCCCATTTACAAATGCATCGAAGGATCACCCTGTATCCCAGGACCAGGGTATCTCTCCTGTGGTGGCTGCACAGTGCTCACCTACTAGAGGGTCGCAGGTTCGGCATTCAGGACTGGGTCCTGGTGACCACGGACGCAAGCCTCCGAGGCTGGGGAGCAGTCACACTGGGAAGAAATTTCCAAGGTCTCTGGTCAAATCTAGAGACTTGTCTCCACATCAACGTCCTGGAGTTGAGGGCCATATACAACGCCCTGCGTCAGAATTGCTTCGGGAAAAACCGGTTCTGATTCAGTCAGACAATGTCACGGCAGTGGCTCATATAAACCGCCAAGGCGGAACGAGGAGCAGAGTGGCCATGGCAGAAGCGACCAGGATTCTACGCTGGGCGGAAGGCCATGTAAGCGCGCTATCAGCAGTGTTCATCCCGGGGGTGGACAACTGGGAGGCGGACTTCCTCAGCAGGCACGACCTGCATCCGGGAGAGTGGGGACTTCATCAAGAAGTCTTCGCACAGATCACGGGTCGGTGGGGACTGCCTCAAATAGACACGATGGCATCTCGTCTCAACAAAAAGCTAAAGCTGTATTGCGCCAGGTCAAGGGACCCTCAGGCGGTAGCGGTAGACGCTCTGGTGACACCTTGGGTGTTCAGATCGGTCTATGTGTTTCCTCCTCTTCCTCTCATACCCAAAGTGTTGAGAATAATAAGAATAAGCAGGGTCAGAACAATCCTCATTGTTCCAGATTGGCCATGGAGGACTTGGTATCCGGAGCTGCAAGAGTTGCTCACAGAAGATCCGTGGCCTCTTCCTCTAAGGCAGGACCTGCTGCGGCAGGGGCCCTGTCTGTTCCAAGACTTACCGCGGCTGCGTTTGACGGCATGGCGGTTAAACGCCGGATCCTAGCGGAAAAAGGGATTCCGGAGGAGATCATTCCTACCCTGATCAAGGCTAGGAAAGACGTGATGTTAAAACATTATCACCGTATATGGCGAAAATATGTTTCTTGGTGTGAGGCCAGAGTTGCTCCTACGGAGGAGTTCCATTTGGGCCGTCTACTTTACTTCCTTCAAACAGGAGTGACTTTGGGCCTAAAATTAGGGTCCATAAAGGTCCAAATTTTGGCCTTATCCATTTTCTTTCAAAGAGAATTAGCCTCTCTTCCTGAAGTACAGACTTTTGTGAAGAGTGTGCTGCATATTCAGCCTCCCTTTGTGCCTCCGGTGGCGCCTTGGGATCTTAACGTGGTGTTACGTTTCCTCAAGTCACCTTGGTTTGAACCACTCAAAACTGTGGAGTTGAAATACCTCACGTGGAAAGTGGTCATGTTGTTGGCATTGGCTTCGGCAAGACGTGTTTCAGAATTGGTGGCTTTATCACATAAAAGCCCATACTTGGTTTTTCACGTGGATAGGGCAGAGTTGAGGACTCGTCCTCACTTTCTGCCAAAAGTGGTCTCATCTTTTCATGTGAACCAACCTATTGTCGTGCCCTTGGCTACACGGGACTTGGAGGATTCCGAGTCCCTGGATGTGGTCAGGGCTTTGAAGATTTATGTGACCAGAACGGCTAGAATCAGGAAGACTGAAGCTCTGTTTGTTCTGTATGCGGCCAACAAGGTTGGCGCTCCTGCTTCAAAGCAGACTATTGCTCGCTGGATCTGTAATACAATTCAGCAGGCGCATTCTACGGCAGGTTTGCCATTGCCTAAATTGGTTAAGGCCCATTCCACTAGGAAAGTGGGCTCTTCTTGGGCGGCTGCCCGAGGAGTCTCGGCATTGCAATTGTGCCGAGCTGCTACTTGGTCGGGTTCAAACACCTTTGCAAAGTTCTACAAGTTTGATACCCTGGCTGAGGAGAACCTCATGTTTGCTCAATCGGTGCTGCAGAGTCATCCGCACTCTCCCGCCCGTTTGGGAGCTTTGGTATAATCCCCATGGTCCTTACGGAGTCCCAGCATCCTCAAGGACGTTAGAGAAAATAAGAATTTACTCACCGGTAATTCTATTTCTCGTAGTCCGTAGTGGATGCTGGGAACTCCGTAAGGACCATGGGGAATAGACGGCTCCGCAGGAGACTGGGCACATCTAAAGAAAGATTTAGGACTATCTGGTGTGCACTGGCTCCTCCCCCTATGACCCTCCTCCAAACCTCAGTTAGGACACTGTGCCCGGAAGAGCTGACACAATAAGGAAGGATTTTGAATCCCGGGTAAGACTCATACCAGCCACACCAATCACACCGTATAACTCGTGATAGGAACCCCGGTTAACAGTATGATAACAAAAGGAGCCTCTGAACAGATGGCTCGCAATAATAACCCGATTTGTGTAACAATAACTATTTACAAGTATTGCAGACAATCCGCACTTGGGATGGGCGCCCAGCATCCACTACGGACTACGAGAAATAGAATTACCGGTGAGTAAATTCTTATTTTCTCTGACGTCCTAGTGGATGCTGGGAACTCCGTAAGGACCATGGGGATTATACCAAAGCTCCCAAACGGGCGGGAGAGTGCGGACAACTCTGCAACACCGAATGAGAGAACTCCAGGTCCTCCTCAGCCAGGGTATCAAATTTGTAGAATTTTGCAAACGTGTTTGCCCCTGACCAAGTAGCAGCTCGGCAAAGTTGTAAAGCCGAGACCCCTCGGGCAGCCGCCCAAGATGAGCCCACCTTCCTTGTGGAATGGGCTTTTACAGATTTAGGCTGCGGTAGTCCTACCGCAGAATGCGCCAGCTGAATAGTGCTACAAATCCAGCGCGCAATAGTCTGCTTAGAAGCAGGAGCACCCAGTTTGTTGGGTGCATACAGGATAAACAGCGAGTCAGTTTTCCTGACTCCAGCCGTCCTGGAAACATAAATTTTCAGGGCCCTGACTACGTCCAGTAACTTGGAATCCTCCAAGTTCCCAGTAGCCGCAGGCACCACAATAGGCTGGTTCAAGTGAAATGCTGAGACCACCTTCGGGAGAAACTGAGGACGAGTCCTCAATTCTGCCCTATCCATATGGAAAATCAGATAAGGGCTTTTATAAGACAAAGCCGCCAATTCTGACACACGCCTGGCCGAAGCCAGGGCCAACAGCATGACCACTTTCCACGTGAGATATTTCAAATCCACAGTCTTAAGTGGTTCAAAGCAATGTGATTTCAGGAACTCCAAAACCACATGGGGGGCACAAAAGGAGGCTGAATATGCAGAACTCCCTTGACAAAAGTCTGAACTTCAGGCAGGGAAGCCAGTTCTTTCTGGAAGAAAATCAACAGGGCCGAAATCTGGACCTTAATGGACCCCAATTTGAGGCCCAACGTCACCCCTGTTTGCAGGAAATGCAGGAATCGACCCAGTTGAAATTCCTCTGTTGGGGCCTTCCTGGCCTCACACCAAGCAACATATTTTCGCCAAATGCGGTGATAATGGTTTGCGGTGACATCCTTCCTGGCTTTGATCAGGGTAGGAATGACTTCCTCCGGAATACCCTTTTCCTTCAGGATCCGGTGTTCAACCGCCATGCCGTCATACGCAGCCGCGGTAAGTCTTGGAACAGACAGGGCCCCTGCTGCAGCAGGTCCTGTCTGAGCGGCAGAGGCCAAGGGTCCTCTGAAAGCATCTCTTGAAGTTCCGGGTACCAAGCTCTTCTTGGTCAATCCGGAACCACGAGTATAGTTTTCACTCCTCGCCTTCGTATTATTCTCAGTACCTTGGGAATGAGAGGCAGAGGAGGAAACACATAAACCGACTGGTACACCCACGGTGTTACTAGAGCGTCGACAGCGATCGCCTGAGGGTCCCTTGACCTGGCGCAATATCTTTTTAGCTTTTTGTTGAGGCGGGACGCCATCATGTCCACCTGTGGTCTTTCCCACCGGTTTACTAGCATTTGGAAGACTTCTGGATGAAGTCCCCATTCTCCCGGGTGGAGGTCGTGCCTGCTGAGGACGTCTGCTTCCCAGTTGTCCATTCCCGGAATGAACACTGCTGTCAGTGCTAACACATGATTTTCCGCCCATCGGAGAATCCTTGTGGCTTCTGCCATTGCCCTCCTGCTTCTTGTGCCGCCCTGTCTGTTTACATGGGCGACCGCCGTGATGTTGTCTGATTGGATCAGTACCGACTGGTTCTGAAGCAGGGGCCTTGCTTGGCTTAGGGCATTGTAGATGGCCCTTAGCTCCAGAATATTTATGTGAAGCGAAATCTCCTGATCTGACCACAGTCCTTGGAAATTTCTTCCCTGTGTGACTGCCCCCCAGCCCCGAAGGCTGGCATCCGTGGTCACCAGGACCCAGTCCTGTATTCCGAATCTGCGGCCCTCTAGTAGATGAGCCCTCTGCAGCCACCACAGCAGCGACACCCTGGTCCTTGCCGACAGGGTTATCCGCTGTTGCATCTGGAGATGGGACCCGGACCATTTGTCCAACAGGTCCCACTGGAAAGTCCTTGCGTGGAACCTTCCGAATGGAATTGCTTCGTACGAAGCTACCATTTTTCCCAGGACTCGTGTGCATTGATGTACCGACACCTGTCCCGGTTTTAGGAGGTCTCTGACTAGAGATGACAACTCCTCGGCTTTTTCCACTGGAAGAAACACTTTTTTTTGGTCTGTGTCCAGAATCATTCCCAGGAACAGAAGACGTGTCGTCGGGACCAGCTGTGACTTTGGAATATTGAGAATCCATCCGTGCTGTTGTAGCACTTCCCGAGAAAGTGCTACCCCCACTACCAACTGTTCTTTGGACCTCGCCTTTATCAGGAGATCGTCCAAGTACGGGATAATTAAAACTCCCTTCTTGCGAAGGAGTAGCATCATTTCGGCCATTACCTTGGTAAAGACCCTCAGTGCCGTGGATAACCCAAACGGCAGCGTCTGGAACTGATAGTGACAGTCCTGTACCACAAATCTGAGGTACTCCTGGTGAGGGGGGTAAATGGGGACATGTAGGTACGCATCCTTGATGTCCAGGGAGACCATGTAATCCCCCTCGTCCAGGCTCGCAATAACCGCCCTGAGCGATTCCATCTTGAACTTGAACCTTTTGATATAAGTGTTCAAGGCTTTTAAATTTAAGATGGGTCTCACCGAACCGTCCGGTTTCGGTACCACAAACATTGTGGAATAGTAACCCTTTCCTTGCTGAAGGAGGGGTACCTTGACAATCACTTGCTGTGAATACAGTTTTTGGATAGCCACCAACACTGCCTCCCTGGCAGAGGGAGTTGCTGGTAAGGCAGATTTTAGAAAACGGCGGGGGGGGGGGGGGGGGGGACACACGTCTCGAATTCCAGCCTGTACCCCTGAGATACTACTTGAAGGGTCCAGGGATCCACCTGTGAGAGAGTCCACTGTGTGCTGAAATTTCTGAGACGGGCCCCCACCGTACCCGGGTCCGCCTGTGAAGCCCCAGCGTCATGCTGTGGACTTACCGGACGCGGGGGAGGACTTTTTCTCTTGGGAACTGGCTGTATGCTGCTGCTTTGTCCCTCTACCTTTGCCTCTCTGCAGAAAGGACGCGCCTCGAGCCCTCTTGTGTTTTTGGGGCCGAAAGGACTGTACTTGATAATACGGTGCTTTCTTTTGCTGTGGGGTAGCTTGTGGCAAAAATGTCGATTTCCCAGCCGTAGCTGTGGAAACGAGGTCTGAAAGACCATCCCCAAACAGTTCCACCCCCTTATAAGGCAAAACTTCCATGTGCCTTTTTGAATCGGCATCACCTGACCACTGCCGAGTCCATAACCCCCTTCTGGCGGCAATGGACATTGCACTTATTTTTGATGCCAGCCGGCAAATATCCCTCTGTGTATCACGCATGTATAAGACAGCGTCTTTTATATGCTCTACTGTCAGCAAAATATTGTCCCTATCCAGGGTATCAATATTATCCAACAGGGAATCTGACCACGCAGCAGCAGCACTGCACATCCATGCTGATGCAATCGCCGGTCGCAATATAATGCCCGTGTGTGTGTATATAGCTTTTAGGGTAGCTTCCTGCTTTCTATCGGCAGGATCCTTTAGGGCGGCCGTATCCGGAGACGGTAGTGCCACCTGTTTTGATAAACGTGTAAGCGCTTTATCTACCCTAGGGGATGTTTCCCAACGTGACCTATCCTCTGGCGGGAAAGGGTACGCTGCCAATAACCGTTTAGAAATTATCAATTTCTTATCGGGGGAAGTCCAGGCTTCCGCACACACCTCATTTAATTCCTCAGATGCAGGAAAAACTACTGGGAGTTTTTTCTCACCGAACATAATACCCTTTTTTGTGGTACCTGGGGTACTATCAGAAATGTGTAATACATTTTTCATTGCCTCAATCATGTAACGGGTGGACCTATTGGAGGGTACATTAGTCTCATCGTCGTCGACACTGGAGTCGGTATCCGTGTCGACATCTGTGTCTGCCATCTGAGGTAGCGGGCGTTTTAAAGCCCCTGATGACATTTGAGACGCTGGAACAGTCACAAGCTGAGTAGCCGGCTGTCCTATGTCGTCAAACCTTTTATGTAAGGAGCTGACACTGTCACGTAATTCCTTCCATAAGTCCATCCACACAGGTGTCGACCCTTCAGGGGGTGACAAAACTCTTACAGGCATTTGCTCTGCCTCCACATCATTTTCCTCATCATACATGTCGACACAGCGGTACCGACACACAGCACACACACAGGGAATGCTCTGACAGAGGACAGGACCCCACAAAGCCCTTTGGGGAGACAGAGGGAGAGTATGCCAGCACACACCAGAGCGCTATATACCACAGGGATATCACCTATAAAGTGTGTTTTCCCCTTATAGCTGCATATATATTATACTGCGCCTAAATTTGTGCCCCCCCCTCTCTTTTTTACCCTTTCTGTAGTGCAGGACTGCAGGGGAGAGCCAGGGAGCGATCCTTCCAGCGGAGCTGTGAGGGAAAATGGCGCCAGTGTGCTGAGGGAGATGGCTCCGCCCCTTTTTCGGCGGGCTTTCTCCCGCAATTTTAAGATTTCTGGCAGGGGTTAATATACACCTATATAGTCTCTGGGGCTATATATGGTGTCAGTTTGCCAGCCAAGGTGTTATTTATTGCTGCTCAGGGCGCCCCCCCCCCCCCCCCCCAGCGCCCTGCACCCATCAGTGACCGCAGTGTGTGGTGTGCATGAGGAGCAATGGCGCACAGCTGCAGTGCTGTGCGCTACCTTGGAGAAGACAGAAGTCTTCAGCCGCCGATTTTCCGGACCTTCTTGCTTCTGGCTCTGTAAGGGGGACGGCGGCGCAGCTCCGGGAACGGACGACGAGGTCGGGTCCTGTGTGCGATCCCTCTGGAGCTAATGGTGTCCAGTAGCCTAAGAAGCCCAAGCTACCACCACTTAGGTAGGTTCGCTTCTTCTCCCCTTAGTCCCTCGGTGCAGTGAGCCTGTTGCCAGCAGGTCTCACTGTAAAATAAAAAACCTAAATTATACTTTCTTTCTAGGAGCTCAGGAGAGCCCCTAGTGTGCATCCAGCTCAGCCGGGCACAGAAATCTAACTGAGGCTTGGAGGAGGGTCATAGGGGGAGGAGCCAGTGCACACCAGATAGTCCTAATTCTTTCTTTAGATGTGCCCAGTCTCCTGCGGAGCCGTCTATTCCCCATGGTCCTTACGGAGTTCCCAGCATCCACTAGGACGTCAGAGAAAATAAGATTTTACTTACCGGTAAATTTATTTCTCGTAGTCCGTAGAGGATGCTGGGCGCCCGTCCCAAGTGCAGACTTCTTCTGCAAGACTTGTATATAGTTGTTGCTTACATAAGGGTTATGTTATATTTATCGGTTTAACCGAGGCTATGTTGTTGTTCATACTATTGACTGGGTAGTGTATCACAAGTTATACGGTGTGATTGGTGTGGCTGGTATGGATCTCGCCCTTAGATTTACAAAAATCCTTCCTCGTACTGTCCATCTCCTCTGGGCACAGTTTCCCTAACTGAGGTCTGGAGGAGGGGCATAGGGGGAGGAGCCAGTGCACACCCAGAGTCCAAAGCTTTCTTAAAGTGCCCTATCTCCTGCGGAGCCCGTCTATTCCCCATGGTCCTTACGGAGTCCCAGCATCCTCTACGGACTACGAGAAATAGATTTACCGGTAAGTAAAATCTTATTATTATTACATCACATAATACAGCCACACACCGACCCTACTGCCGGCTATGTACTCCCCCTATTATTACATCACATAATACAGTCACACACTGACCCTACTGCCGGCTATGTACTCCCCCTATTATTACATCACATAATACAGTCACACACTGACCCTACTGCCGGCTATGTACTCCCCCTATTATTACATCACATAATACAGTCACACACTGACCCTACTGCCGGCTATGTACTCCCCCTATTATTACATCACATAGTACAGTCACACACTGACCCTACTGCCGGCTATGGACTCCCCCTATTATTACATCACATAATACAGTCACACACTGACCCTACTGCCGGCTATGTACTCCCCCTATTATTACATCACATAATACAGTCACACAGTGACCCTACTGCCTCTATGTACTCCCCCTATTATTACATCACATAATACAGTCACACACTGACCCTACTGCCTCTATGTACTCCCCCTATTATTACATCACATAATACAGTCACACACTGACCCTACTGCCGGCTATGTACTCCCCCTATTATTACATCACATAATACAGTCACACACTGACCCTACTGCCGGCTATGTACTCCACCTATTATATTACATCACATAATACAGTCACACACTGACCCTACTGCCTCTATGTACTCAACCTATTATTACATCGCATAATACAGTCAGACACTGACCCTACTGCCGGCTATGTACTCCCCCTATTATTACATCACATAATACAGTCACACACTGACCCTACTGCCGGCTATGTACTCCCCCTATTATTACATCACATAATACAGTCACACACTGACCCTACTGCCGGCTATGTACTCCCCCTATTATTACATCACATAATACAGTCACACACTGACCCTACTGCCGGCTATGTACTCCACCTATTATATTACATCACATAATACAGTCACACACTGACCCTACTGCCTCTATGTACTCCCCCTATTATTACATCACATAATACAGTCAGACACTGACCCTACTGCCGGCTATGTACTCCCCCTATTATTACATCACATAATACAGTCACACACTGACCCTACTGCCGGCTGTGTACTCTCCCTATTATTACATCACATAATACAGTCACACACTGACCCTACTGCCGGCTATGTACTCCCCCTATTATTACATCACATAATACAGTCACACACTGACCCTACTGCCGGCTATGGACTCCCCCTAATATTCCATCACATAATACAGTCACACACTGACCCTACTGCCGGCTATGTACTCCCCCTATTATTACATCACATAATACAGTCACACACTGACCCTACTGCCTCTATGTACTCCCCCTATTATTACATCACATAATACAGTCACACACTGACCCTACTGCCGGCTATGTACTCCCCCTATTATTACATCACATAATACAGTCACACACTGACCCTACTGCCGGCTATGTACTCCCCCTATTATTACATCACATAATACAGTCACACACTGACCCTACTGCCGGCTATGTACTCCCCCTATTATTACATCACATAATACAGTCACACACTGACCCTACTGCCGGCTATGTACTCCCCCTATTATTACATCACATAATACAGTCACACACTGACCCTACTGCCGGCTATGTGCTCCCCCTATTATTACATCACATAATACAGTCACACACTGACCCTACTGCCGGCTATGTACTCCCCCTATTATTACATCACATAATACAGTCACACACTGACCCTACTGCCGGCTATGTACTCCCCCTATTATTACATCACATAATACAGTCACACACTGACCCTACTGCCGGCTATGTACTCCCCCTATTATTACATCACATAATACAGTCACACACTGACCCTACTGCCGGCTATGTGCTCCCCCTATTATTACATCACATAATACAGTCACACACTGACCCTACTGCCGGCTATGTGCTCCCCCTATTATTGCATCACATAATACAGTCACACACTGACCCTACTGCCGGCTATGTGCCCCCCCTATTATTACATCACATAATACAGTCACACACTGACCCTACTGCCGGCTATGTACTCCCCCTATTATTACATCACATAATACAGTCACACACTGACCCTACTGCCTCTATGTACTCCCCTATTATTACATCACATAATACAGTCAGACACTGACCCTACTGCCGGCTATGTACTCCCCCTATTATTACATCACATAATACAGTCACACACTGACCCTACTGCCGGCTATGTACTCCCCCTATTATTACATCACATAATACAGTCACACACTGACCCTACTGCCGGCTATGTACTCCCCCTATTATTACATCACATAATACAGTCACACACTGACCCTACTGCCTCTATGTACTCCCCCTATTATTACTTCACATAATACAGTCACACACTGACCCTACTGCCTCTATGTACTCCCCCTATTATTACATCACATAATACAGTCACACACTGACCCTACTGCCGGCTATGTACTCCCCCTATTATTACATCACATAATACAGTCACACACTGACCCTACTGCCGGCTATGTACTCCCCCTATTATTACATCACATAATACAGTCACACACTGACCCTACTGCCGGCTATGTACTCCCCCTATTATTACATCACATAATACAGTCACACACTGACCCTACTGCCGGCTATGTACTCCCCCTATTATTACATCACATAATACAGTCACACACTGACCCTACTGCCTCTATGTACTCCCCCTATTATTACATCACATAATACAGTCACACACTGACCCTACTGCCGGCTATGTACTCCCCCTATTATTACATCACATAATACAGTCACACACTGACCCTACTGCCGGCTATGTACTCCCCCTATTATTACATCACATAATACAGTCACACACTGACCCTACTGCCGGCTATGTACTCCCCCTATTATTACATCACATAATACAGTCACACACTGACCCTACTGCCGGCTATGTACTCCCCCTATTATTACATCACATAATACAGTCACACACTGACCCTACTGCCTCTATGTACTCCCCCTATTATTACTTCACATAATACAGTCACACACTGACCCTACTGCCTCTATGTACTCCCCCTATTATTACATCACATAATACAGTCACACACTGACCCTACTGCCGGCTATGTACTCCCCCTATTATTACATCACATAATACAGTCACACACTGACCCTACTGTCGGCTATGTACTCCCCCTATTATTACATCACATAATACAGTCACACACTGACCCTACTGCCGGCTATGTACTCCCCCTATTATTACATCACATTATACAGTCACACACTGACCCTACTGCCTCTATGTACTCCCCCTATTATTACATCACATAATACAGTCACACACTGACCCTACTGCCTCTATGCACTCCCCCTATTATTACTTCACATAATACAGTCACACACTGACCCTACTGCCGGCTATGTACTCCACCTATTATTACATCACATAATACAGTCACACACTGACCCTACTGCCTCTATGTACTCCCCCTATTATTACATCACATAATACAGTCACACACTGACCCTACTGCCTCTATGTACTCCCCCTATTATTACTTCACATAATACAGTCACACACTGACCCTACTGCCTCTATGTACTCCCCCTATTATTACTTCACATAATACAGTCACACACTGACCCTACTGCCTCTATGTACTCCCCCTATTATTACATCACATAATACAGTCACACACTGACCCTACTGCCGGCTATGTACTCCCCCTATTATTACATCACATAATACAGTCAGACACTGACCCTACTGCCTCTATGTACTCCCCCTATTATTAAATCACATAATACAGTCACACACTGACCCTACTGCCGGCTATGTACTCCCCCTATTATTACATCACATAATACAGTCACACACTGACCCTACTGCCGGCTATGTACTCCCCCTATTATTACATCACATAATACAGTCACACACTGACCCTACTGCCTCTATGTACTCCCCCTATTATTACATCACATAATACAGTCACACACTGACCCTACTGCCTCTATGTACTCCCCCTATTATTACATCACATAATACAGTCACACACTGACCCTACTGCCTCTATGTACTCCCCCTATTATTACATCACATAATACAGTCACACACTGACCCTACTGCCGGCTATGTACTCCCCCTATTATTACATCACATAATACAGTCACACACTGACCCTACTGCCTCTATGTACTCCCCCTATTATTACTTCACATAATACAGTCACACACTGACCCTACTGCCTCTATGTACTCCCCCTATTATTACTTCACATAATACAGTCACACACTGACCCTACTGCCTCTATGTACTCCCCCTATTATTACATCACATAATACAGTCACACACTGACCCTACTGCCGGCTATGTACTCCCCCTATTATTACATCACATAATACAGTCAGACACTGACCCTACTGCCTCTATGTACTCCCCCTATTATTAAATCACATAATACAGTCACACACTGACCCTACTGCCGGCTATGTACTCCCCCTATTATTACATCACATAATACAGTCACACACTGACCCTACTGCCGGCTATGTACTCCCCCTATTATTACATCACATAATACAGTCACACACTGACCCTACTGCCTCTATGTACTCCCCCTATTATTACATCACATAATACAGTCACACACTGACCCTACTGCCTCTATGTACTCCCCCTATTATTACATCACATAATACAGTCACACACTGACCCTACTGCCTCTATGTACTCCCCCTATTATTACATCACATAATACAGTCACACACTGACCCTACTGCCGGCTATGTACTCCCCCTATTATTACATCACATAATACAGTCACACACTGACCCTACTGCCGGCTATGTACTCCCCCTATTATTACATCACATAATACAGTCACACACTGACCATACTGCCGGCTATGGACTCCCCCTATTATTACATCACATAATACAGTCACACACTGACCCTACTGCCGGCTATGGACTCCCCCTATTATTACATCACATTATTATTACCATTATTATTAATGTTATATTATTACATCACAAGGGCATAGCTACCATAGGTGCAGATGGGGCACAGAGCTGAGAGGAGCCACCCTCCCTGTCACAGTTATGTTTTATATACATTTTTCAGCATTAGAAGATATATAGGCGCCCTTACAAACTTTTGCCTTGGTACCTGGAATATTTCTAGGATTGTTCCTGGATCTTCTCATTGTAATGTGGTATAAAGTGAACTGGAGGCATGATGATGTTACATAATATGAACTGAGGCACTTTAATGTGGCACAACATGAAATGGAGGCATTATAGTGTGGCACAATATGAACTGGGGACAATGTGATTTGGGGGGATCCGGTTAGGATCCCGGCAGTCAGAATACTGACACTGGAATTCCGACACTACTCGGAATGCCGACACCGGCATCCCGAACAGGGTCACCCACCTGGTGCCGGAACCCCAATCGTCAGGATCCCGAACGATCATCCCCCGGCCGGGCCACTGGATAGGTAAGCCGTGGAGGGTGGTTTGGTTTAGGTTGTGGGGAGGGGGGGTTAAGTTTAGGCATCCCAAGGGAGGTTAGGGTTAGGCTGCGGGGTGAGGGGATTATGTTTAGGCACCACAGGGGAGGGTTAGGGTTAGACTGCGAGGGGGAAAGAGGAGTCGGGAATCTGATCATCGGGGTGCCCGGTCGATATTCTTACTGCCGGTATTCCAACCGCCGACATTTCAATCCCATCCTGAATTGGGGGTACCGTGTTGCATGATGTGTACTGGCAGCCCTACAATGTGACACAGTGTGGACTAGGGGACTACTGCGAGGCATAAAATGAACACCCGCTGCGGAGAGAAGTCTCTTTAGAAGCATTGGAACAGAGGCCCCTACAAAATATTTGGGGTCATTCTGACCCGTTCGCTCACTGCTGTTTGTCGCAGCCGAGTGATCGGGTCTCTACTGCGTATGCGCCGGCGCCGTAGTGCGATCGCCTCTGCCTGATTGACAGGCACAGGCAGTCACCGGGCGTGAGGGGGCGGAACGGCGGCGTTTGGCTGCCGTTTCGTGGGAGCGGTCCGGCCAACACAGGCGTGGCCGGACCGAACGGGGGTCCGCAGCGGCTGTGTGATGTCACACGCAGCCGCTGCAGGCCGGGGATCGATGAATAGCTCCCGGCCAGCACGCTAAAGCTGCGCTGGCCGGGAGCTACTCTTGAAGTGCAAAGGCATCGCCGCTGTGTGATGCCTTTGCACTTCTGCGTCGGGGGGGGGGGGGGCACTGACATGCGGGGCGGACTAGTCCTGTGCTGGACGTCCCCCTGCATGTCAGTGTGAGTGATCGTAGCTGTGCTAAATTTAGCATAGCTACGATCACCTCGGAATGACCCCCATTGTGACAAGGCCCACAAAGTTCTGACTGCACCCTTGGATCAGACATTGGCCCTCATTCCGAGTCGTTCGCTCGGTATTTTTCATCGCATCGCAGTGAAATTCCGCTTAGTACGCATGCGCAATATTCGCACTGCGACTGCGCCAAGTATCTTTGCTATGAAGAAAGTATTTTTACTCACGGCTTTTTCATCGCTCCGGCGATCGTAATGTGATTGACAGGAAATGGGTGTTACTGGGCGGAAACACGGCGTTTTATGGGCGTGTGGCTGAAAACGCTACCGTTTCCGGAAAAAACGCAGGAGTGGCCGGAGAAACGGGGGAGTGGTTGGGCGAACGCTGGGTGTGTTTGTGACGTCAAACCAGGAACGACAAGCACTGAACTGATCGCACAGGCAGAGTAAGTCTGGAGCTACTCTAAAACTGCTAAGTAGTTTGTAATCGCAATATTGCGAATACATCGGTCGCAATTTTAAGATGCTAAGATACACTCCCAGTAGGCGGCGGCTTAGCGTGTGTAACTCTGCTAAATTCGCCTTGCGACCGATCAACTCGGAATGAGGGCCATTGATCACACTGTCACTGATTGTCACTGACCCCTCTTTAATCTCTTATCTTAATCTATGGAGGGAATCCAATTGTGTGAGAAGGGTGTGAGTTGAAACGTCGGCAAATGGCACCACGTCTTGTACTAACAAATCCTTGTACAATGTATCATGTTCCTGATGTCTGTAAAGCCACTTTGAGTCCCACATAAATATAATTATTATTTTTATTATCTCGCACCTCTCTCTGCCCGTTCTCCTCCTGAATTTGCACGATTTTGTCCATAGCCTATGAACAAAATTGGGCAGGTCCAAGGTGCCGCGAAGCGCGACTCGTGCCACACTAATTTGTGGGTCGAGAACTGCGCCCGCAATTGGATTTCCCCCCTACTATTGCAACACATACTGCAATCATCAGGGACTGCAGAACCTTACTTCCTGCACTGCAGACTATTCCTGAGATACCTTTCCAGGTACAAATCACACATATGGTTCTCAGACATGGGGAGCCCGATGGCACAGTGGTTGGTATTGCTGTCTCACAGAGGTGGGGAACAGGCACGATCTATGTGCTCACTACGTATTCACCTGGGTTTCCTTCAGTGGCCCTGATTTCCTCCCACTGTCCTTAAATATTGAATTCTGACATTATTTATTAACCCTGTGTGTGCTCATTATAGAACTTAGGGCAATGACAGAGTAATATGTAAATAATGCTTAATAAATGTGATCTCACCATCAAAAAACTGTTCTCCCTTCTCAAAGTTTTCCCAAAGCCTAACCCTAACCTAACCTCATCCCCAGCCAAGCTCCATCCACACCTCTAATCACTGGTGTAGCTACAGTTGTTGCGCAGAGGCTTAGGGGGGCCAGTTCACCTGCACCCAGGTCATATGGTTGTATAGCAATACAAACTGGAGCACTTCAGTGTGGCATAATGTGGGTGATTCCGAGTTGTTCGCTCGCTAGCTGCTTTTAGCAGCATTGCACACGCTAAGCCGCCGCCTACTGGGAGTGTATCTTAGCATAGCAGAATTGCGAACGAAAGATTTGCAAATTTTCTCGTAACGATTACCCCGCAGTTTCTGAGTAGCTCCAGACTTACTCTGCCATTGCGACCAGCTGAGTCCTTTTCGTTCCTGGTTTGATGTCACAAACACACCCAGCGTTCGCCCAGACACTCCCCCGTTTCTCCAGCCACTCCCGCGTTTTTCCCTGGCACGCCTGCGTTTTTCCGCCCAGAAACACCCACTTCCTGTCAATCACACTCCGATCACTTCAACGATGAAAATTCTTCATTCTGCCGTGAGTAAATCTACTAAGTTTTGAGCTAAAATACTTAGCGCATGCGCACTGTGTACCATGCGCATGCGCATTTTCACATTAATTGCTCCGTTGCGAAAATCGTCAACGAGCGAACAACTCGGAATGACCCCCAATATGTACTGGGGCACTGTGTGGTATAATATGTACTGGGGGCACTGTGTGGTATAATATGTTCTGGGGCACTGTGGCATAATATGTACTGGGGCACTCTGCGGTATAATATGTACTGGGGGCACTGTGTGGTATAATATGTACTGGGGCACTGTGTGGCATAATATGTTCTGGGGGCACTGTGTGGCATAATATGTACTGGGGGCACAGTATGTCATAAATTATAATATGTACTGGGGTCACTGTGTGGCATAATATGTACTGGGTGCACTGTGTGGTATAATATGTACTGGGGGCACTGTGTGGTATAATATGTACTGGGTGCACTGTGTGGTATAATATTTACTGGGGTCACTGTGAGGTATAATATGTACTGGGGTCACTGTGTGGTATAATATGTACTGGGTGCACTGTGTGGTATAATATGTACTGGGGTCACTGTGAGGTATAATATGTACTGGGGGCACTGTGCGGTATAATATGTACTGGGGGCACTGTGAGGTATAATATGTACTGGGGGCACTGTGTGGTATAATATATACTGGAGCACTGTGTGGTATAATATGTACTGGGGGCACATAGGGACAGGGAGATTGACAGAGGGACAGGGAAAGTGACAGCAGGGACATAGGGACAGGAAGAGTGACAGAGGGACATGGAAAATGACAGCAGGGACATAGGGACAGGGAGATTGACAGAGGGACACGGAAAGTGACAGCAGGGACATAGGGACAGGGAGATTGACAGAGGGACAGGGAAAGTGACAGCAGGGACATAGGGACAGGGAAAGTGACAGCAGGGACATAGGGACAGGAAGAGTGACAGAGGGACAGGGAAAGTGACAGCAGGGAAATAGGGACAGGGAGAGTGACAGAGAGAGGGACAGCACGAGCATACAGTAGGGACTAGGGAGAGAAAAAGGCAGCAGGGTAAGATTACCTATGTAGCAGCTGCGGTGCATGAGGAGGCTGTGGTCGGCGCAGGGCGGAGGAGGCTGTGGTCTTTGGAGATGTTGTGGAGGTGCAGAGAAGGACTGAGGGCGGCAGAGGAGGACTGAGGGCAGCGGTGGTGCAATGTAGGAGGAGGCTGTGGTCTTTGGAGATGTTGTGGAGGTGCAGAGAAGGACCTAGGGTGGCAGAGGAGGACTGAGGGCAGCGGTGGTGCAACGTAGGAGGAGGCTGTGGTCGGCGGCCTTAGGTGCGGCACTGGCTCCTATGATGACCGTGGCGCTAGTATTTAAAATCTGCCGTGGACCGGCAGCCAATCAGGAGCGGCCACTCTCTGGTCTGCCTGCTCCCCAGCCTCCCCTCTCATCTCAATAGAAATGGAGGAGTGCGCGAGTCCACGCCTTCGCTTCCCCTGTGTGCGTGTCCCGTGCCCCCGCCCATCACCATGTAAATGGAGGCATGCCGCAAGTCCACACCCCCCGACTCACGGCACACCCCTGTCTTTAGGGCGGTGTGAGTGATGCAGCAGGGGGAGGAAGGATCAGCGCCGGACATGTGGCTCCAACCCGGATGAGCAGAGAGCGCCGCGGTGCCTCACTTTTTTTTTTTTTGGTACACTCAGCACTCATAGGCAGCTGCCTAATGGTAGTGCCGGCCCCGGTTAACATGCAGGAGCCTAATCGTGGGTGGGGAGGAGTGCGTAACAATCTTGCTGGAGCCCAATCGTGGGTGGGAGAGTGGGAAACAAGCGGGGGCCCAATCATGGGGGTAGGGGGGGATCAGGTAATTAGACGCGGGAGCCGAGCCCAGTTGCAGGGGGATCGGGTAACATGTTGGGAAACCAAACGCACCAGGGGGAAGAGGGAAATATTATGCGGGTGCCCCTGCCATGCGGGATACTGATCGAGGGGGGAGCTGGTAACAAGATAAAGGAGGATGGGGGGGGGGAGGCAACATATGGGAGCCCAATTGGGGGGGGGGGGGGAATCTAGTAACAAGATGCAGGAGGGGGGGATTCAACACGTGGGAGAGGAATTGCAGGGGGTGGGGGGGGGTGTTGGGGTGAGAGAATCTAGTAACAAGATGCACGAGGGGGGGGATCTGGTAACAAGATGTAGGAGGGGGGGGCAGCGGGAGCCCAATTGCGGGGGGGGTAGGCAGCGGGAGCCCAATTGCCAGGGGGGGGGGGGGCAGGTGACGGGATACAGGAGGGGGGGGAGGCAGCGGGAGCCGAATAGCCGTGGGGGGGAGCAGGTGACAAGATGCGGGAGGAGGAGGCAGCAGGTGTGGTTATGCGGGATCTCATGGAGAGGGGGAGCGCGGACAAGTTGCAGTAGCCGATCGTGGGGAGGCGGGGTGGGGGGAGAGCGTTGAAGCAGGTGACTCATCTCCGTAAGCCCAAACTCGGGGGGGGGGGGGGGATGCGGCAGCGGAGCGGCCCAGCGGTTAACTGCTTACTGAGCCAAAGTTGGGGTGGGGCCCGGGGGTACGCCGGAGCGAGCATCATGACGCGGGAGACAGTTGCTGGGGGAACGCCAGTACCAGCTCGTAAGAATAATGTGGAGTGGGATCACTCGGGAGCACATGACATGCGCCGCCCAGCACAGCAGCCTGATTGAACATTCCACTCTGCGGGGTGGCACCGCGGCGGTACGTATATAATGCCGAGTGCTGCTATCGCAGGGGGGGTGGGGGGGGGGGGGTAGGGTTGTGACTTGGTGGGTGCCCACGAGATGCTCCTCCTCTCTTACAGAATAGGAGGAGTTTGGCTAAGCTGGAGCGTTCTCTCTCCGCCCATAGGCAGCTGCCTAAAGCTCCCTAGTGGTAGCGTGAGCCCTGTGTACTGGGGTCACTGTGCGGTATAATATGTACTGTGTGCAGAGCCGGCGCTAGCCGCTCAGCAAAGGGATGCAGTGCAGGGAGGCGCTAAACTAAAGAGGCGCTCTCACTGCTCTGCATCCCTGCTGCTGCTGGCTGCCACCGCACCTGTCAAACTGGATGACAGGTAGCGGCGCTGGCAGCTTACAGCGCGGCTCCCTCCCCCTCCCCAGAGAGTGCACGCAGTGTACGGCCTCAGCACACACACAGCGCCGCTACCGCCGAGATCCCGTGTTGCCTAGAGTTTTGGGAGCGTGGCCTAATCGCGGGAGTCATGGCCACGCCCCTTTATGGAAAAAGTTATAAACAATATATATATATTTCCAGTGCCAAGCAGGGTGGGTGCAGTGCTGCAGTGCCTGATTCCTGAGCCCCCAACCCTCAGCAAGGGTCAATTCGATGGGTGGAGAATGATCATCCCCCCCTTACAGGAACAGAGGCTCAGCAGGAGCAGCAGCCTCTCTGCCCCACAGCACACTGCATGTGCTGTGCTGCCAAGATGAGAGCTGCTGCTGCCCAGTAAGGTGGTGTGGGGGGTGGGAGTGCAGTGGACCAGGGCTCCCGCCTCTCCATCAGTCCCAGGCAATTACTACCTGCTCCCTCCCTCCCTCACTGACAACATCCTATAGAGCCACTGGAGTAACAGAGCCTGCGAGAAACTGGAGAAGATGGGAGAGGAGGAGCAGCGCCTGAGCCGGGGCCTCCTGCAGGTACCAGGGCCGCACTGTGGAGGGAATGAAGGCTGTACCTGGCATAGGGGGTCATTCAGAGATGAACGCAGATCGCTGCATACACAGCCAGCTCTGGGGGGCCGCCCAGCACAAAGCAAGGCTGTTCAGCATGTGAAGCGCCGCCTCCCAATGCATCCGCAATTACATTGCCGCGCATCTGATCTAAGGTTGACCCCTGGCAGCGCAGCCTGGCTGCGCTGTCAGCAGCCTTTATTTCGAAGTGGCTGTGTGTGACGTCATGCAGGTGCCCTGAAAATGGTCCCGGCCCGCCCATGTTTTTTCTGGCGCCACCCCCGCAATGCCTTAACCCTGCTGCGCTGTCATCTGTCAACCACATTGGGGTCGCATCCATTGCGCATGCACAGTTTGCTGCCACCGGCAACTGCACTACGGGCCACTAATGTGGCGGGGTCTGAATGACCCCCATAATGTGTATAATGGGCTGTACATGGTATAATGGACTGTACGTGGCATAATTTGTATAATGGGCTGTATATGGCATGATGTGTATAATGGGCTCTACCTGGCAAATGTGTATAAGCTGCTCTACCTGGCATAACATGTATTAGGTGCTCTACTGTGGTGTAACGTGTATTAGAGGCTTTTACTCTGGCGTAACATGTATAAGCGGCTCTCCTGTGTGGTGTAACATGTATAAGAATACTAGTGTGCGGCGTAATGTGACTAACAGACACTACTATGCGGTGTAATGTGACTAACGGACACTACTGTGTGGTGTAATGTGACTAACGAACACTACTGTGTGGTGTAATGTGACTAACGAACACTACTGTGCGGTGTAATGTGACTAATGAACACTACTGTTCAGTGTAATGTGACTAATGGACACTACTATGCAGTGTAATGTGACTGATGGACACTACTGTGCTATTTAATGTGACTAATGGACACTACTGTGCAGTGTAATGTGACTAATGGACACTACTGTGCAGTGTAATGTGACTAGTGAACACTACTGTGCGGTGTAATGTGACTAGCAAACACTACTGTGCGTGTAATGTGACTAGCGAACACTACTGTGCGGTGTAATGTGACTAACGAACACTACTGTGCGGTGTAATGTGACTAACGAACACTACTGTGCATTGTAATGTGACTAACGGACACTACTGTGCTATATAATGTGACTAATGGACACTACTAGCGAACACTACTGTGCGGTGTAATGTGACTAGCGACCACTACTGCGGTGTAATGTGACTAATGGACACTACTATGCGGTGTAATGTGACTAATGGACACTACTGTGCTATTTAATGTGACTAACGGACACTACTGTGCGGTGTAATGTGACTAACGGACACTACTGTGCGGTGTAATGTGACTAACGGACACTACTGTGCAGTGTAATGTGACTAACGGACACTACTGTGCGGCGTAATGTGACTAACGGACACTACTGTGCTATTTAATGTGACTAACGGACAAGACTGTGCAGTGTAATGTGACTAACAGACACTACTGTGCGGTGTAATGTGAATAACGGACACTACTGTGCGGTGTAATGTGACTAACGGACACTACTGTGCGGTGTAATGTGACTAGCGAACACTACTGTGCAGTGTAATGTGACTAACGGACACTACTGTGCTATTTAATGTGACTAACGGACAACACTGTGCGGTGTAATGTGACTAGCGAACACTACTGTGCGGTGTACTGTGACTAACGGACACTACTATGCGATGTAATGTGACTAGCGAACACTACTGTGCTGGGGAGGCGGGGTCATATTAATATGTGCTGGGGAAGGAAGGTTCATAGTAATGTGTGCTGGGGGAAGTGGCATGTGTAAAAGGGTGCCCTATTTGGCGCAAAGTGTAAAAGACGACTCTACTTGGCGCAGTGTGTAAAAGGGTGCTCTATCTGGAGTAATGTGTGACTGGATCTACCTGGCATTGTAAAAGGGGCTCTACCTGGCACAGTGTGTAAAAGGGACTCTACCTGGCATTGTAAATGGAGACTATACCTTGCGCAATGTGTAAAAGGGTGCTCTACCTGGAATAATGTGTGACTGGCTCTACCTGGTGCAATATGTAAAAGGGGGCTCCATCTGGCATAATGTATATAAGGGACTCTACCTGGCATAATGTTTATGAGTGGGACTACTGTGTGGTGTAATTTTGAATAATTATTTTATGCCCCTATTGCAGCGTGCCTTTGGCATGCACTGTCCATGTTGTGGATCTTGAGGGGGAGGGGGGCACCAAAATTTCTAGTTACAGTCCTGACGATGAGATCGGTCACATCTGTATTTGTAGAAAGGGGCAAAATTGATAGTTTGCAGGAGGGCGCCGAACACCCTAGCACCGGCCCTGACTGTGTGGTATAATATGTACTGGGGTCACTGTGTGGTATAATATGTATTGGGGTCACTGTGTGGCATAATATGTACTGGGGCACTGTGTGGCATAATATGTACTGGGGTCACTGTGTGGCATAATATGTACTGGGGCACTGTGTGGCATAATATGTACTGGGGCACTGTGTGGCATAATATGTACTGGGGTCACTGTGTGACATAATATGTACTGGGGTCACTGTGTGGTATAATATGTACTGGGGCACTGTGTGGCATAATATGTACTGGGGTCACTGTGTGGCATAATATGTATTGAGGGCACTGTGTGGCATAATATGTATTGGGGGCACTGTGTGGCATAATATGTATTGGGGTCACTGTGTGGCATAATATGTACTGGGGTCACTGTGTGGTATAATATGTACTGGGGCACTGTGTGGCATAATATGTACTGGGGTCACTGTGTGGCATAATATGTACTGGGGGCACTGTGTGGCATAATATGTACTGGGATCACTGTGTGGCATAATATGTACTGGAGCACTGTGTGGTATAATATGTACTGGAGCACTGTGTGGTATAATATATACTGGGGTCACTGTGTCGTATAATATTTACTTGGGGCACTGTGTGGTATAATATGTATTGGGGTCATTGTGTGGCATAATATGTACTGGGGCACTGTGTGGCATAATATGTATTGGGGCACTGTGTGGCATAATATGTATTGGGGTCACTGTGTGACATAATATGTACTGGGGTAACTGTGTGGTATAATATGTACTGGGGCACTCTGTGGCATAATATGTACTGGGGTCACTGTGTGGTATAATATGTACTGGAGCACTGTGTGGTATAATATGTACTGGGGCACTGTGTGGTATAATATTTACTGGGGTCACTGTGTGGTATAATATTTACTGGGGTCACTGTGTGGTATAATATGTATTGGGGTCACTGTGTGGCATAATATGTACTGGGGCACTGTGTGGCATAATATGTATTGGGGGCACTGTGTGGCATAATATGTATTGGGGTCACTGTGTGACATAATATGTACTGGGGTAACTGTGTGGTATAATATGTACTGGGGCACTGTGTGGCATAATATGTACTGGGGTCACTGTGTGGTATAATATGTACTGGAGCACTGTGTGGTATAATATGTACTGGGGCACTGTGTGGTATAATATTTACTGGGGTCACTGTGTGGTATAATATTTACTGGGGTCACTGTGTGGTATAATATGTATTGGGGTCACTGTGTGGCATAATATGTACTGGGGCACTGTGTGGCATAATATGTATTGGGGGCACTCTGTGGCATAATATGTACTGGGGTCACTGTGACATAATATGTACTGGGGTAACTGTGTGGTATAATATGTACTGGGGTCACTGTGTGGCATAATATGTACTGGGGTCAGTTTGTGGCATAATATATACTGGAGCACTGTGTGGTATAATATATACTGGAGCACTGTGTGGTATAATATGTACTGGGGTCACTGTGTGGTATAATATGTACTGGGGGCACTGTGCGGTATAATATGTACTGGGGTCACTGTGTGGCATAATATGTACTGGGGTCACTGTGTGGTATAATATGTACTGGAGCACTGTGTGGTATAATATGTACTGGAGCACTGTGTGGTATAATATGTACTGGAGCACTGTGTGGTATAATATTTACTGGGGGCACTGTGTGGTATAATATGTACTGGGGTCACTGTGTGGTATAATATGTACTGGGGGCACTGTGCGGTATAATATGTACGGGGGTCACTATGTGGTATAATATGTACTGGGGGCACTGTGTGGCATAATATGTACTGGGGTACATGCAGTGGCGGTTCTTGCCACGGGCAAGCAGGACTTTTGCCCGGGGCGCCGCCTTCCGGAGGGCGCTGGCGCCATCCGGAGGGCGCCGCACCGTGGCAAGATCCGCCACTGCTGCCCGCTGTGTCCCCCGTCCGCCTCCGCTGCCCGCTGCCGTCCCCGGCGCCTCCTGTGAAGGGAACTAGACGCTATGCGTCTAGTTTCCCTTCGTGGAGAGTAACTGCTGAGCGGTGCGCGATGACGTCATCGCGCACCGCACAGCAAAGGTCCTCTCCACGAAGGGAACTAGACGCATAGCGTCTAGTTTCTCTTCGTGGAGAGGACCTTTTGCTGTGCGGTGCGCGATGACGTCATCGCGCACCGCTCAGCATTCAAGCGGCGCTTTCAATGTACAGGGGGCGTGACTCACCACGCCCCCTGTATTAGGCCACGCCCCTTTCCTGCCCGGGGCGCTCTGCGCCCTTGAACCGGCCCTGGGTACATGTAAATAAGGAGTTCGGCCGGGAACCCGTACCTCCAGCCTTCTCAGACTACATTATATCCGGCCTGGTGTCTCTCTAGAACCTTCAAAATGTTGCTATGAGGTCCACAAAGTTCTGGCTACGCCCCTGCCTCAGTTTCAGTTCACAGCATAACCCTGTCCTCAACAAATGCTCTTGTGTGTCCCTAGGACAGGGCCAGATATACAGATTGCTGCGAAATGCAGCTTTATGTATGAATTTTGAGTTGCAGATATCTTTTTATCTTCAACACGGTATATTCATACTGCCTGTGAGAGATGCATGAGAGTCACTAAGTGACACCAGGTGCAGTGGGAATACTCCATGTGTGCTGACAAGATGGGGTGTGGCCTTGCAGGAAGGGGCGTGACCTTGTATCCCAAGCCCCGTTTTCCTCACTCCGAGGGGGGGGGGGGTTTGGAGATGCTGGGCTGCCCCCAGAGACTGACTGCACTATACTTAACTTCAATGTAAACACCACTGACCCACCTCTCCCAGCGCAAGTGGCTTCTCATACAAGATACAGCGCAGTTGTGTAATGCAAATGCCTATTCTATGTGCAGCAAATGGACCTACATCCAATCCCAAAGCAGGGCCCAGTATCTTTAGGAGCTGAGTGTTCTCATTGCAATCTGCAGGGCCAGCGCTTCCATGAGGTAAACTCAGGCGGTAACGTCTTACCTTCCACTGGTGATGCTGCTGCTTCTCCATGTCAGCGATAGACTTGGAGGGTATGTCACAGACTATAGCGCCTGAAGGGAGGGGCAATCTCAGGGTTCTGTGACCGAAGAAACATATTTTCAGTGCCCCCCCTCATAGGTCATAAGATAAGAGCAGGAGGAGCATTGGGCCGCTGTCACATCCTGGCACCGTTGTCTGTGGTGGAGAGGCTACTACTAGAACCCTTACACTTACCCTGGTAATCCAAGTTTGCTGCGACAGGTCGGTACCTTGTACCATGCTGCACAATGTGCTCGGACAATGGGGGGTAATTCAGACCTGATCAATCGCTAGCAGTTTTTTGCAGCACTGCGATCAGATAGTCGCCGCCCACCGGGGAGTGTATTTTAGCTGTGCAAGTGTGCGATCGCAAGTGCAACCGAGCGGTACAAAAATACGTACTCAGTCGCTGCGATCACTTCAGCCTGTCCGGGCCCGGAATTGACGTCAGACACCCGCCCTGCAAACGCTTGGACATGCCTGCGTTTTTCGAACCACTCCCAAAAATGTTCAGTTGCCACCCACAAACGCCTTCTTCCTGTCAATCACCTTGCGATCGGCCGTACGAATGGATTCTTCGTAAAACCCATCGCACAGCAACGATCCGCTTTGTACCTGTGCAACTCGCCTGCGCATTGCGGTGCATACGTATGCGCAGTAGTGACCTGATCGCAGCACTGCAAAAAAAGCGTGCGATCAGGTCTGAATGACCCCCACAGAACAGTCTGTGCATGCTACTGACGTAGCCAGCTAAGCCTCATGATAAAAGACGCTAAGGGTACCCAACTGAACGGTGTGCCGATGCCCTATACACACAGAGTATTGTGTTACTGGCATGGTGACATTATAATCTAACACTTTAAGTGTAACGCCTGTCCCTGCACTAATTATCCCCCGAGTCTCAGTCTCCCCCTTACTTGTCCCCAACCAGGCCTCTCCTACCCCCACCCATACCACACACTTCTGCGTCTCTCCGCGCTTCCCTTTTGTGGTTGGAAAATTCTCTGCTCTGTTTTGAAATAATCTGTCACTGAATTTTCCATCATGTGACTTCTCACAACGTAAAACCGCACAGTCCTATTGTGCAAACTGCAAACCTTATTTGCCGTATTGCACACTATATGGTATTACAGCAGGCGCAGAGCGTTTCAGATGATGTTTTCTGATAGAAATAAGCAGTGCTTTTATTATTCTATGAGAAGCGATGGCGGTACGCCCCCAACGTTACATGCTGCTTCCATACCCTGGGTAATGAACTTACTACTTAGCACCATATAACAGCGCTGGGCAGCAGCATTTAGTGCAGCGGTTACAGTGCAGGTGCTACACCCCCACAATGATATGCAGACGCCTAATAATATTACACTAGGTGATTCATCGTGCCCTACGGGCGCTCTTCCCACCGTCGTGAGGGGCTACGCCCCCTTAACCCTTGCACACCCTTGTGGCGTGCAATATTTTTATTATATGGAGTATTACCTCCAATCATAATTGTGTGAGTGGTTAAATATTGCACGGACAAAGGGCGTGCAATGGTTAAGGGGTCGAAGCCCCTTGCAATGGGGTGAACAGCGCACGCAGGGCCTGATGAATCACCTAGTAGGTGCTTTGGTTGGGGGAGTGGTGGGTGCGGGGAAGACGCGGATGGGATCCAGGGGTGCCGCGGGAGGGGGAGGGGTGGTTGCGGTGGTGCTGCAGGTGGAAGAGGGGCTGGTGCTGTGGTGCCGCAGGAGGGGGTCCGGAGCCACCGCAGGTGGGGGAGGAGCAGTTGCGGAGGTGCCCCGGGTGGGGGAGGGGCGAATGCGGTGGTGCGGGGTGGGGGGGTGGGTGGGGGAGGGGTTGCTGCGGGTGGGGGAGGGGGTCCGGAGCTACCGCGGGTGCTGGAGGGGGTGTGTGGGGGTGCTGCAGATGGGGCCCGGAGGTACTGCGAGTCGGGGAGGGGTGAGTAATGCTTATCCTGCTTGTCCTCCTGTCAGCAGCTAAGCTGCTGTCCTCCCTTCGGTAGTGGCTCTCCCGGTAACTTGCACAGCAGTCAGTCACTATTGTTAGCGCCGGTGTCCCAACGCGCCGCATTACAGGGAAGAAGATGCACCCAATAAACTACAGCTCCCAGCAGCCCTAATGGCCGGAATGCTTCGGCGCTAAGGGCTGCTGGGAGCTGTAGTTTAGGGGGCGTTACGTGTGTATGCATCACTGGTACAGGGGGCATTACGTGTCTAAGCGGCACTGGTACAGGGGGCATTACGTGTCTAAGTGGCACAGATACAGGGGCATTACGTGTCTAAGCGTCACTGATACAGAGGGCATTGCGTGTCTAAGCGGCACTGGTACAGAGGGCATTACGTGTGTAAGCGTCACTGCTACGGGGGGCGTTACATGTGTAAGCGTCACTGGTACAGGGGGGCGTTATGTGTGTAAGCGTCACTGGTACAGGGGGCGTTACGTGTGTAAGCGTCACTGGTACAGGGGGGTGTTACGTGTGTAAGCGTCACTGGTACAGGGGGCGTTACGTGTGTAAGCATCTCTGGTACAGGGGGCGTTACGTGTGTAAGCGTCACTGGTACAGGGGGCGTTACTTGTGTAAGCGTCACTGCTACAAGGGGTGTTACTTGTGTAAGCGTCACTGGTACAGGGGGTCGTTACATGTGTAAGCATCACTGGTACAGGGGGGCGTTACGTGTGTAAGCGTCACTGGTACAGAGGGCGTTACGTGTGTAAGCGTCACTGGTACAGGAGGTGTTACTTGTGTATGGTCACTGGTACAGGGGGGCATTACATGTGTAAGCGTCACTGGTACAGGGGGCATTACATGTGTAAGCGTCTTTGGTACAGGGGGCGTTACATGTGTAAGTGTCTCTACTACAGGGGGTATTATGTGCGCTGTGCCTTTGTAAAGTATGCAAGGTTGCCAATTTATAGTTTGCAAGGTTGCCAATTTATAGTTTGCAGGGGGGCGCCGAACACTCTAGAACCGGCCCTGACTGCACACCCACTGCACTGCACAGCACTGTCACCTTTTACATTGATTCAGCGTCTAGACATTACCCTCCGCAATATCACCCACTCTATCCGTTACTTTAGCCATCTCGGGGCTTCCAGGCCGGCAGGCCAGGTGCTGTGTTGTGGAGTCAGGGCCTCTGGGGATCTGGGCGCGGCTGTGGCGGGGAGGCACTTCTCGTGACATCACGCACAGAGGAGGCTCCGGGGCTCAGAGAGTATGCGGCGCAGGGAGGGCTATGAAAGTCTTCCGCTGCGCCGCTTTCATACACATCTATGCCGGTGGCCGCAGCAGCATTTGTTCCACCTGCGCTGCGGCTAGGGGAGTGGGGATTGTTGATGCCGGAGGGGACAGGCGGACTGGCAGCAGGACATAGGACGCTGCAGTAAAAGTTTTTTTCCCCCCTATCTACACTGCAGAGACTTGCTGCAGATGCAGTGCCATACCCACCAGCTGCACCTTTTTGGCAGGTACAGTCCCTTTTTTTTTTATGGTTTGTACCGATTATTGACTCTCCAAGCTTCCATTGAAAGTATAGGAAAAGGGGCGTGGCCACGCGGGTGTACCCGTGACCACGCCCCCTTTTCGAATGTGTATCATACTTGCCTACTCTCCCCGGAATGGCCGGGAGGCTCCCGAAAATCGGGGTGACCCTCCCGGCCCCCCCGGAAGAGCAGGCAAGTCTCCCGATTCGTGGGGTCCCCCCTGCCCGTCCGCCCACTTAGAGTGTAAAGTGGGCGGTCCGGGCAGTTGATGACGCGATTCTTGCTGAATCGCGTCATCATAGCCACGCCCCCTGCAGTGTAATGCCGGTGATCGCGGCATTACAGAGTGGGGCGTGGCTTAAAAGAGGCATCATCATGACCCCGCCCTTGCTCCGCCCCCATCCGCCCCTCCGGCCCACCCCCCTCCTCGACGTCACAGCCTCCCCTGCCCGCCCTCTGAGCCGACCTGGCTGCTCTCTCTCCCGCAGAGAGCAGCCAGAATA